>NC_088810.1:6162463-6179320 GCF_011386835.1 Chrysemys picta bellii | reverse complement strand
GTGGCAAGGCGAGTAGGTGTCGGGCAGCCCTGACTCCGACCTGTCGCCCAGCCACTGGCTGCTGGCCGGCGGCCCCGAGCGCGCTGTGCCCCCCAGGCTGCCTGAGCCGGATGCCGCGGGCCAAGCACTGCTGGGGAGTAGAGCCCGACCCGGTTGTATCTGCAACCCATCGACTATCCGCAGAAATGGTGCACGGATATGCAGGGCTCCACACATGGCTGACCCCAAACCAGCCCCTCCCTCTTGGGCCCAGCCTGCCAGGTGTGACCCCCACCCCCAAGGCCTGGTACCTCCATGACGTCCTTGAGCCTGGGGGTCCAGCGGGAGAGCAGGTAGGTGGACTCCGGCCGCACCTTCCTCTCGGGTCGCAGCTGCCCCCTCTGGGGGAGGAAGGGAGAGTGGGTGAGAGGCAGCAGGGAGGGGATGCGGGATGGGAATGGGGGCAGACAGGGAGAGCGCAGCCTACCTGAGTCGCTCCAGCCGGGCTGGCAGGGGAGGGGCAGAGAAAAGAACAGAATGGATCACTGAGAGAGAGAGAGAGAGAGAGAGAGAGAGAGCGCGACTGATGGGAGAACAGTCGCATGGCCACCCCATGCAGTGGTCACCAGCTCCAGCTCCCAGCGATCTGAGGTCCTGACCCCCAGGGTCCTCTGCAGGGCAGAAAAGGTCACCCCAGATGGGGAGTAACTCGGGGGTCACCCTCATAGGGGGAGGGCGTCACCACACTGTATGGGGCAGAGGCAACCTCTGTGCTGGGAGTAGTCACTGCCATGGAGGGCAGCCCCAGGTTGGCCTGGGCTCCCCGGCCATGGGTACAGCTGCTGGCCCCTGGCCCCAGTCCCTTACCCCAGGCATGACGGAGAAGTCCAGGAAGTCCGTGTTCTCGATGATGCCGCTCAGCTGCTGGACGTTGGCACACTGGATCAGTTTGTCGAGGGTCACCATGCTCACACCTGCATGGGGAGAGACAGGTCAGCGCCAGCACCCCTGGGACGCACCCACAGCCCAGGCACATTCAGTCCGTGGCCCAGGAGTCCTAGTTCCCTGATCAAACCCTGAGATCCTGCTCTTCCCACCCCTCCCAGAGCTGGGGGTAGAACCCAGGAGTCCTGGCTCCCAGCCCCCCTCTAACCCACTAGACCCCACGCAGTTAATGACTGAATTTAGGTTCTTGATGCTCTTCCCTCCCTCCAGAGGTTCTCTCGGGCGCTGGGGGCAGGGGTCTCTCTAGCGCCCCCTGGCAGTGCAGAGGGAGTCCCCCTCCCCCGATCTGGGCTCCCCCATCTGCAGCCAGTCAGGTACAGTGTCGGAGCCGAGGCCTGGGTCCTTAAGGCTGCGAGGCCTTGAGCTGGAGGGACGGCAACCCCCCAAACCATTTACTACTGCTGCTTAGTGCAGAGGGGGAGGCCTGGCAACTCCACAGCGCCCCCTGGCCAGGCAACTGGGCAGCCAGAGGAGCCACATGAGGGCACCCTGGCCTGGGCAATGGGCTGCAGGCCTGTGGCGTTACCGTTCTTCAGGAGGATGTAGAGCAGGATGATGCGGATCTTGTCGTAGGCCTGCACGCTGGGGTCCAGCAGGACGGGCAGGATGATCTTCATCGGGTCCCTGATCACCTTCCCGTCCACGTCCGTCCCCATGGCCAGGTCCTAGGGGGGAGGGGGGCGCACACACAAGGCCCAGGTCAGGCTGCTCCGCTTCCTCCTGCCCCGCAGCAGGATGGGAGACGCAATGGCCCCACGACCCACAGGGCGCCTACCCCCTGTGCCAGGGCCCCCTCCTCCCCGGGGTCAGCTCCCCCTGGGGTGAGCAACGGGCCCCCAGGGAGTAACCCGAGCCCCATGTCCCCCTTCTGCACCCGCAGTGCTACATGGGGGGGCTGGCCCTGGCTCCAGCGAGCCTGAGGCTCTGAGACCCCTTTCTCTGGGCTGAGTCCATGAGCCAGACTCTGCCCCAAGACAGGCTCTGCCCACAGACCCACCTGCTCCACGCTGCACAGCTTCTCCACCGTCCCTTTGAAGTGCCGCATGCAGTGCTCGGCCAGGTTCAGGTGCGTGGAGTACTGCGGGGAGAGACCGGGACAGAGGGGAGTTTACTGCGGCACCGCATTACCGGCTGGTCCAGAGCACCCCCAGCCCCCCAGGAGGGCCCCTTGGCCAGAGGAGCAGCCCCAATCGGCTGTGTAAGCCGAGTATATAGGGATTGTTTTGCCCAGCACTGAAGTGCAGCCACCTCTGGGATGGAGTGGGGCAGCTGGAGGGGAGGATCAGGAGGAGGGAGCAGCTTCCAAATCAGCCCACGGCTTCTCTGTTAGTCAGCATGAGGTTGGGGGCTTGGAGACCAGCAGGTGTCGGGGTACCTGTGCCAGTGGCCAGGAGCTTTCTGTTGGCACGTGGCCCAGTGGCACCAGGAGTGGCTCCAACGGGCTGGTTTGGAAGCCCACCAAGGCCCTCTCCTGAGAGCTGCAGCAGCAAGGCGTGGGCGTTACCCAAGGGCTGCCATTGCTGCGGCTAACATGGCAGCTCTGGGCACTGACGGGCAGGCTGCTGCCCATGGTGCCACACAGCACCTGGGGGGAAATGGCTCTGCCCGACGGGACAGGTCAGCAGCTCTCATCAGGCAGTAAAGCAGAGAGCCCCAGAGTGCCCTGCCCCCCAGAGAGTCCCTACTGTCCTTCACCAGCCCCACGGAGCACCCTGCCCCCCCATCAGCCCCACTGAATGCCCTGCCCCCTGCCCACTAACAGTCCCAGCCCCGTTACCTTGTTCAGCTCTCTCTGGTACTCGGGCAGCTTCTTCAGGATCTGGGACAGGTCCTCGATGTCGGCCTGGAGGGAGGCGGTGGTGAGATCCTGGCCCCTCCCAGCACACAGAGCCCCCTGTAAGGCAGAGGCCTCACCTGGGGACAGCCGCAGCAGCCCAACCACGCGTGCCAGGGCCAGGGTGGGTCACTCAGGCCACATGTGACCTACTCTTCCCAGGCCAGCTGGAATGAGACGGGAGCCCCGCAACCCGAGTGCCCCTTGAGGTGTAAAGCGGCAGCGGGCCAGGGAGATGCCAGCGTTGGCTCCCTGCAGCTCTCCCTGCGCGGCCCTGACCCTGCTTTCTAACCCTGCCCCATGGGCCTCTGCCCTCCTCACCGTGGGGAGCTCCAGAGCTCTGGTTGGGGGGCAGGGGGCTCCACATACACCTCTTAGCCCTTTACAGGCAAACCCTGGGAGCAATTGGACAGCCCCCCCCAACTCCTCCTAGGGCAGCAGGGAGCCTCCCCTCCCCATCAGTGGCAGTGGGATGGGTCCCCCCATCCCAGACTCCCCAATCGCTCCCCCTCCCAGCCCCCACCGCACCTCGTCCGTGGTCAGCCTCTTGCTCTCACAGAAGGTGCGCAGCAGCTCCGTCACCTTCCTGCAGCAGGGAGAGGGGTCAGGCCGGAGCCAGGCACTGCCTTAGAGGTAGGGGGTGCCCTGTCCCATGCTACAGGGGATGGAGCCCCCACCCCACGGGCACCACGGTTCTCTGCCTCGAGAGCCTCAGATGGGGCGGGGGGGGACTCTTCCCAAGTTACCCCAAGGCAGAGTTCAGTGCACCTCTGGGGGCTCCTGGTGCCCTGATGCGGGGGGGACGGGGGACCTGGGGGCAGCGGCAGGTCCAGCAGGAGGTCGGTGAGGGACTCACTCAAGGGGCTGTGAGGTGCCTGGGGAGATCCTGGGGTCAGGGGAAGACAGTGTCCAGGGGGATCCCCGAGACGAAATGCAGACAGTTGCTCTGGAAGGGAGCACTCAGGGGTCCTTTGGGGAGAGGGGCTGGGTCCAGGGGGTCTGAGGGACAGGCCCCAGCACTGGGTGGGAGGGGGAGGGGGAGTCCTGGCACTGAGCAGGAGAGGGGTGTGTTGCTGGGGGGTGTCCTTGCACTGGGTCGGAGAGGAGTGTATCCAAGGGGGAGTGGGGTTCCAGCACTGGGTGGGAAGGAAAGGGGAGGGGTGTATCCGAGGGGGCCCCAGGGTGGGGAGGGCTGTGTCTGAAGGGGAGGATGGAGGAAGTCCCAGCACTGGAAAAGAGGGGGTGTGTCAACGGGGTGGGCTGTCCTGGCACTGGGTGGGAGAGGTCTGTCCGAGGGGGAGGTCCTGGCAGTGGGCGGGGAGGAGAGGGCTGTGCCAAAGTGGGGGTAGGGGGTCCTGGCACTGGGCGGGGAGGGGAGAGGTGTTCCGAAGGGGGGGGTAGCGAGTCCCGGCACTAGGCATTGGGTGGGGCACAAAGTGGTGTGTCCGGAGGGGGGGGGGGGGCGGGGGCGGATGGGTCCCGGCCCTGGGTGGGGCAAGGAGGGGCATATCCGGGGGGACGGACGGGGCACAGAGGGGCGTGTCAGGGGCAGGGCTGAGCGCGCTCACTTGGAGACGTCAGCGATGTGCAGGTGGCGTAGCTGCACCCAGAGTTCGTCATCATCATCCAGCAGCGCCTCTTTCTCCCGCGAGTCGCTGGTGCCCGTTGTCTCGTACCTGCGGAGGGGGGATGGGGTCAGGCTGCGACACCCCTCCTCCGAGCGTGGGAGCTACAGAGCAGTGCAGGTGCCTGGGTCCCACCCCCCGAGCCCGCCTGAGGAGTGCGGGGCGCCCCCTGCTGGCAGCCAGGCCCTACCTGTAGGTGTTCTTTTCGATCCTGAGCAGGTCGTAGGCCATGGCCTGGAAGGTGAGCTCATGCAGCAGTGGGGACACGAGGTCGAAGTTCCGGTCCACGATCAACAGCTGAGAGCGGGCTTTGTCAGGGCCCTGGGGCAAAGGAGAGAGAGACCCGTCACCCCCTGCTCCGGCGGATGGTTCCTGGCCTGGCTTACACGGCACAATCCAATGGGCCCTGGTGGGCCTGAAACTTCACCACCCGCCCTCTCTGCGGCCCAGCCCCCAACCCCAGGGGAAGCCAGGAGACACCCCCCAAGCTAGCTGGGACATGCCCTGGGGTCCCGCCCTGACCGGCAGGGAGAGCTCCCCACCCAGCTGCGCTGCAACGCCCCCTGCAGGGACAGGCCACCTGCCCCTCGTGCAAATAGCAATGGCCACTCCCCCAAGCACGCTCTCTGCTCGTGCCTCTCCACCAATGGGAGCGTGCCCCTTACAAGGCAGCCCCCCGACTGCGCCCTGCCCCATATGCTGCGTGGGGAGCGGGGGAACTACACCAGAAGGCCCTGGCTAGTCTATTGTTAAACAACACCAGGCCCAGAGACTCTTTGATATAAGGTCCCAGAGGGGGACAATGGGACGTTATCCCTATGTCCCACCTTGCATCTGAGCTGGGACCCCATATGAGGCTTTAGCTCCCCACTCCCAGCCTGGGTGGCCCCCCCAGCATCCAACTGGACAGAGACCACTCAAATGGTCAGCATCTCAGACCCACATCATGGGGGGGCGGGGGGGGGCTGGCCCAGACCCCGCTCCCTGCCTGATCAGCATGCACTGCCCTCTTAGCACAGCAGGTGGCGATAGGAGACCAGCCCTGCGCTCCCATGGCAGATGGCTCTGAAACTGGCTCCAGCAGCTCCAGTGGAACTCAAGTCCACCCAGGAGCACCTCAGCAAGGGGCTGCGTCTGCTCTTCGCTGGGTAGCACAGACAGTCAGGGGGGCCGGGGACGTACAGCCCCTGACGCTTCCCCAACTGTCCCACCTCAGTACGTAGCCCGATTTTCAGCCACACTTGGTCTCCACAGCCTCTGGGTAAATAGGTTGAGGCTGACGGGGGAGCGCCTCTCTTGGAGGAGTATCTGGACCTCACCACTATGCACGTGGGGCTAGGAAGGGCTGTCACCCTATTGCAGAGGGGGATGGAGGCCCAGAAGGGCTGGGTGACTCACCCAAGGTCACACAGGAAGTCTGTGGCAGAGCAGGGACATGAACCCAGAACTGGCACCATCATTCCTCTCCAGCACTACCCAGCCTGGGTGGGTTGCTATGCCCAGCGCCCCTCCCGGACTCTGCTCACACCTTTGCCAGTTCAGCTCGGCTGGAGGGAACCCCGAGTGCAGATGGGGGCTGGCGTAACCACCAGGTCACCCCCCCAGAGCAGAGGGGCGCTTAGTGCACTGGTGAGTGCCACAGCACTGCCTGGGCTAGCTATCCCTCAGGGCTGGCAGCTGGGAAACATCAAGGCAAGAGGGACTAGTGCAGATAAGGCCCCATGGTGCCATGACCGTGGGCTGGGTGGCTTTGGAGACCTGACTGCTAGAGGCCATGCTACAAGAGTCCCTGGGGTTCTGCGCCAGCTGGCAAGGCGGGGGCACACTGGACTGGCCAGCTGGGATTGTGCGGCATGGAGCCAGCACTGCATTGAGAGCAGGGGCTTGAGTCAGCACTCCCGGTCCTGCGGTGGGCGTGCTGTCTGGACTCCTGGCTCCTATTCCTGCCTTTGCCACCTACTCGTGGCACGCTGCTCCATGCCTCAGTTTCCCCCGTGTAACATAGGGACAGTGCTGACACCTGTGACAGGGAGGCTTGGCAAGAGTCTCAGGAATATCCCTGGGGGGGCTCAGAGGAGCAGGGTGTGCACGGAGCAGGACTTTGCCCTCCCCAGCGCCGCTCTCAGCTCCTGAGAATAGCACAGATCAGACGGGGGCTGCAGGCTGGAGCCATCTCTGCTGCAGCAAGTAGCTCCGGTGGTTAACAAGCATGCTGTCAATCCCTTCCCTGGGTAGATGGTTTGGGCAGCCAGGTGTGTGCCAGGCTCCCCTCTGGAGGCAGGCCTGTGCTGCCAGCTGTGAGTTACAGAGCCTCTGTGCCATGGCAGCCAGCTATCCCAGAGGGGGCCCCCCTGCCCGAGACTGGTATCATTATCCCCATTTTACAGATGGGGAAACTGAGGCACAAATAAGAGGGGTGACTTGCCCAAGGTCACCCAATTGGGAATAGAACCCCGGTCTCCCGTCCCAGTCCAGGGCTCTAGCCACTAGGCAACTTTGCCTCGGTGGATGGGAAAGTAGAGCGGAGAGGTGCGCTCATGGATCCGCAGGGTCGGTGCCAGGGCCTCAGCTGGGGAAGTCTCTGGGAGGAAGCCCTTTGCTGTGCCAGACCCCAACAGGTCTCTCTCTTCCTCCAGGACAAGCTGTACGGCCTTCCACCTCCTGAGACCGAACCGCTGGGCTTCACCCCGTGAGCCCTGCCCAGCGAGTCCATCTGAGACAGACCCTGGGACAGACCCGTCCACTCCGCAGGGCCCGACGCCACTCAGCCCGGGTGACAGGGCCACTCTGTTGTCACCCGGACAGGGCGTTGTCAGAACAGTCGGGTTTCTTAGGCACCTGGACCCCAGCCCGGGCAGCCCAGCCCACTGAAGGTTAAAGCAAGAGGCCGTTCTGGTCAGCCCAGAGCCCGGCCGAGCTGCAGCGAGACCTGTTTTCAGGCTCCTGGTCTCTCGCTCAGGGCCTGTCTACATGTAAACCCCTGCAGCTGCGCCGCTTCAGTGACGCCGCCTTTCTCATACCCCCGAGCGAGGCAATTGCCTCCTGTAGGCCAGGCCTCAGTCTGACCTTGGTCAGTTCTCAGGCGAGAGCTCCCAGCTTCCCCCACTTATCCCCCAGCTCAAACCTTCCCAACCCTGTGTTCTCGAGCTGGGGCCCCTGCTCCGATTCCCTGCTGGGAGCGTCCAGCCAGGAGCCATTGGAGATGTCATGGTCTTTCTGGCCCCCAGGCTGATCTGGGTTGGATTCTCTTCATTTCACCAAGACAGGGATGTGACAGCCCCCCACACCATGATTCTTATCTTCCCTGAGAGTCCTTCCCCCACGCCCCACCAGAGAAGCCATGAAACATATAGGGGAAACCGAGGCACGCATCGGCTTCATAAAAGATATTACAAACATTCCCAGTTGGTCACAGGTGCACAGTCTCCCAGCAGCTCGGCAAAGGCTGGAAGCAAGAGCAGAAGCAACAGGAGGGAGAGATCTGGGCAGGCCTTGGATTTTACATCACTTTGCTTCTCCTAGGGAGACAGGAGCCACTGGGGTTTCCCATGCGAGAATCCAGGGCAGGGTGGGTTTGCAGCTCCCCTCTGCTGGGGGTGGGACGGGGACGGCAGGAGCTGGGTCAGGGCTGACTTGTGGCTAAGGCTCGGGAGAGCTGGGTTCTACTCCTGCTCTGACAGACTCCCTGCATGCCTCAGTTTCCCATCTGTAACACAGGCCCCCCTGCCTCCCCTGGGAGGGTGAATTCATTAATGAGTTCCGATACCACGGTGGTGGGTGAAGGAGCACACACAGACAGGAGTGTCCAGGTGTGGAAGAGGCTCTGTATGCAAAGCTTACTTCTGTGACCGAACTGCCCTGTTTATAAACAGAAATTGTGCTGGGCACACACTTCCCCAGTCGGTGCCTCGGTTTCCCCATCCGTAGAGAGGGGATAAGGACACTGGCCTTTGTAGAGCACTTTGTGATCCACCCACGGCCACTGTTAGAGAAGGGCTGGGGCCGTTAGTTCAACCACACAGGGAATGTTATTGTTCTCCCGAGCCCTCAGGATCTCCAAGGGGGTCTAGACCCCACCCCTCCCCCCGCCAGGATCTCCGAGTAGGTTCTAAATCACTCCTCCTTCCTTCTACTTCTCATGTACTCCCCCTCCCCCCGCGGCTCTGTCCCATGGTGAGGGCGTGGCCGGCACAGCTCGCTCACCTCTCCCATGCTGGGCTTGTATGCCTTGAACACCTTGAGTTTGGCCAGTACAGCATGCGCCAGGTGGAAGTTATTTTCATGGTCCCTGCAGCAAAGACAAACCCTGTGGGTAGAAACAGCTCCTCCCCCAGGAGCACACGCACTTCCTGTAGGAGATGACCAGGTAACCGTCTCCCTCTGGGCACACTCACTTCCTGTAGCGGATGGCTGGGTACCTCCCCATGGCACACTCAATTCCTATAAGGGATAACTGGGTACCCCTCCTCCCGGGCACACTCACTTCCTCTAGTGGATGGCCGAGTACCCCTCCCCCCGGGCACACTCACTTCCTGTAGCTGATGGCTGGGTACCCCTCCCCCCGGGCACACTCACTTCCTGTAGCTGATGGCTGGGTACCCCTCCCGCTGGGCACACTCACTTCCTGTAGCGGATGGCTGGGTACCCCTCCCCCCGGGCACACTCACTCCCTGTAGCGGATGGCTGGGTACTCCTCCAGGGTTTCACACAACGAAGCAATCTGCTCTGCCAGGATCTCCAGGTCCTTGTTCCTTTCCCAGGCGGAGCAGGGGCTGAACCAGATGTGGAAGGTCTGTGGCCTGTCCAGGGAGTACACCTGGGGGGCGGGGGGAGCAGAGATCAGACCCTGGTGCCAAGTGCTGGCAGCCAGGCCAGCTGTGCCCCATACCGCACCCCTAAGATGCGCTGTTGGACCAGGCCAGCCTGGCGGAGCCGGAACGAGCCCCTAGTGAGGGAGAGATCCCTTCGCCAGAGCCACTCCTGTTGTGGTAGAGGGACAGCGGCCCAGAGATTCATGCACCAGCCTGGGATGAAGACGCCCCGGATTCAGGTCCTTACTGAGCTGCAGGGGTGTGTCTCTGCCCTGGAGAAGGCAATGTTGGGGGAGGGGGCTTGGACATGTTTCTAGTCTGGCAAAAGCCCCAGCGTAGCCACAGGCAAACCCGGCATCAATGCGCGTCTGCCGCTGTCGCTTATTTCACTGGATGAACAGAACGAGCCATTGGGGAAAACGTGCTTGGACACCAATAAAACAGTATCGGCCCACGAAGGGTTTGCTGGTGCAACGGGACGGGTGAGCCAGCAAAGCCTCCTGAGGCACACTCAGCTTATACCAGCCAAAGCATCTCTTGGCACAGCTGGCACCAGTGCCCAGATGAAATAAGCTACAGTGGCGAAAGGACTGCTTTGCCAGCGTAACAGCCTCTACCCAGGGGTTCTGCCAGCACAGCTGCATTAGTTACAGGGGGGATTTTTTCTCTCATGTCCCCGTAACAAACCCGTACCAACAAAGCTTTTGGGTGTAGACCAGGCTCATGTCTCTGTGCCTCAGTTTCCCCATCAATGCAATGGGACTGACAACACAGCCCTGCCCCTCAGGGGCATGAGGAGGGAAATCCACTGACGACACAAGGAGGAGATGGCGTGGTTGGGCAAAGGGCAGGCGTGTGCGGGCTGTCTTGCAGGCCTGTTATAAACCGTCAGTAAGAGCTGGTAAAGCCAGGGAGGCAGCGCCCTCCTCCCTCATACATCCAAGCTAGCGATTCCACGTCTCACAGGGTGTGAGCAGCCGGCTAGTCCCTGCTGCCCTGTGCTGGCGTCAAACCCAGGGCCCTAGAAGGGAAAGGTGTCCCCGCCCCAAGCCATGTGGAACACTAAGGGTGGGGTGTCGTACGTCACCGTCTGCCCTGCGGCCCTGCTCCTCCAAAGCCCGGTCACCCCTCACCTGGCTCTCATAGGGCAGGAAGGCCATGTTGATCTCCATGAGGGTTTTGATGGCCTTGGTGATCTGTGACTTCCGCAGCTTGTTGAACAGAGGGTCAGGACACGCTGCAAGGCAAAGGCAGTGGGTGGGGGTGACAGGCACAGGGCTCAGGGCCCCCAGCACAGCGCCAGCCCCCACGGACGGGGCCAGGACGGGCACAGCAGGGGCAGTAGTGCTGCACACCTGTGGGGAACCTAGGCAGGTCAGCAGGGCCACACAGGAGTCAACTATGAGTCCAATCCCCCTGAACCAGAGTCACGCCGGGTTCTCGGCTTCTGCAGCATCAGCAGCGAGGAGGGCGGGGGCACAATCTCTCCTACGCGGTCCCTTTCTCACACCCTGCCCTCAGCCCACCGCAGGGGGAAGTGACTGGAGTGTACAACTCAGCATGATGCACAAGGAGGAACAGGGACTTGGGCTGTAATGGGGAGAAGCAGATGTGACCTTGACACACTGGGTATTCTGGGTATACCATTCCCAAACCCCAGTTGGGACTGATGGAGCAATGCATGCTGGGAATGGTAGCCAGAGGCCGCCTTTCTGGGCGCACGCTGCAGGTGTCTGTGAGCTGTGCTGGCTGGAGGCAGGCCCATGGGGGAGAAGTGGGGGAAGGGATCAGTGGGGTCGTTCGGTCTGGCCTGCTGGGTCTGCATCCCCCTGCAGGAGGGCAGAGCGTAATCAGGGTGCTGCGCACTGGCCTGCCGGCAGAGAGAGACCCCCCCACCCCCAGGCTCCAGTGTGCCGCTGGCCAGGCTCCCGGCAGGGGGATTCCCTGCCCCCCGATACTCACGGCTGAGGAAGAAGACGTGAGCTGCCTTGTAGGTGAAGGTGGGGGTGCCCTGGAAGTCATCGATCAGAGCCTGCACCGACTGCAAAGGGGGGAGAGGAGGGGTTGTCAGCACCAGCCAAGGCCCCGCCCTGCTGCCCGAAGGGCCCAGCCCATGCCCAGCCCCTGGGGACTCAGGGCCCAGCATGATGCCATCGGGAGGTGGGCTGGTTTTCACCCCCCTGCCCCTGGTCTCCCTCCACTGGCCTCCCTGCTGCAGACGCAGGAGCCTCCTCCCCCACAGCCCCTGCCACCTGAGCCTCTGCCTCAGCGATTCTCCTTCCCTTTGAGTCTCAGCTGAGGACTTAGGGTGACCAGATGTCCCGATTTTATAGGGACAGTCGCAATATTTAGTTTTTTCCCTTCTATAGGCTCCTGTTACCCCCCAACACCTGTCCCGGTTTTTCACACTTGCTATCTGGTCAGCCTAGCCGAGGTTGCCTCTCTCCGCCTGCTGCACCTTCCCATCCAACCCCCACGGGACTGCACTGCGGAGAGGTCTGGGGGACAGTCTGTGCCTCACGTGGCAAAGAACACGAAGCCCAGCTCCGGGGAAACAGCCTCTTTGGAAGCCCCTACTGGCCCCATTCCCATCCTGACCTTGTGCTGCGCATCCCCCCGAACGGCGTCACCTCCAGGCTGCACTAGGTGCTGCCCCGGGGTCTCCCCTGCTCCCCATCCAGCTGCCCCAGGCCCGAGCTCCTACCTTCTCCACAGGGCTGAGCAGGTAGATGGCCTCCAGGCTGGGGATTGGCTCCCGGCGCTTGTTAATATCTTCTACAACTAGGAGAGAGCAGACATTGGGCGCGGGTCAGTGGGTCCTAGCCACCCGCCCCAGCCTCTCTCCACCGGGATAGGGGGAGGGGAAGCCAAGGGGAACAGGGATGTTCGCTGGCAGCAGGCTGAGGGGTTCCACAGGCTACAATGCAGCAGCAGCTTTGATGTGGGGCCATGGGCTGCGATGCTGCCCCAGTACGGAGCAGGGAGGGAACGTCCCTCTATACTGTGCTGGGGACAGCCCCCTAGAGCGCTGGCTCAGCTCTGTGCCCCTCAACCCCAGGGCTCCTCCACCCTGGAGCAGGGAGCCAGCATTCCCCCTCTCCTGCCAGGACCCTGCCCGCAGCATGGGGGAGGAGCAGCGAGGAGTTAACAGGGGTCTGAGAAAAGCGGTGAAGAGGCTCCAGGGGCTGAAAGCGCCGGGCTAAGGGAACTAGATCTGGCTGGGAAGGTACCAATAGCAAGGAGGGCATCTAGGGGGCTGCAAAAGGGGGAAACTAGATGCAAACGTGAATGTAGACAAGTCAACTCCCCGACTGTGAGGTGTATCCAAGGGGGAGGGGAGCCCTGGTGGGGGGAGCAGACGGGAGGGAGGGGCCACTCACGCGCGATGCCTTCGTCCACGATGTCGGACATCTTGCAGCACGATGAAAGGATGCGTGTGCTGGGGTGGTCCATGATCAGCACCTGGGGTAGCGAGAGGGGAGCGCGCCGCTTCGGACGAGCTAGTCACTGCCCTGAGCCCAGCCGCCCACCATCATCATCCACGGAACAGCCAAGGGAGCAGAGCGACTGCTAACGGCAGAGCCGACGGCTCCCGGCCCAGCCCTTCCACAGCAGAGCGGCAGGGCCGTTACCAAGCCTGCACTTGGCTGAGCTGACCGTGCTAAGGACTGTGTGAGGAGCGACAAGGAGAGCGGCTCCGAGCAGAGTGGCTGGTACGAGATGTCAGAGACAAACCTGGGACACCCGGCCATTCAGAATGGTTCCATCCTCCTAGATTGGAGGAGATCAGCCTCTTGGCCCAGGTGACAGGGTGAGTGCAAGAGGCAGGGACAGAACCCAGGAGTCCTAGCTCCCAGTGCCCTCCTCTGATCCACCAGATACCCGCTCCCCAGCCCTCGGACAGAACCAGGATCAGGGCACAGAGAAATGGAACGAGGGGAGTCTCCGTGTTCCCCTAGGAAAGCCCTGTAGGCCATCGGCCCAACATCTCTACTCCCTTCCTGCCGTGCCGAATGAACCCATTGCTCCGTGCAGCCCAGCATCCCGCTGCACCAGATCCAGCCACTGGGAAACCTAGTCCCCTGTGCTCCCTCTGCCGCACCGGCCAAGCCCACTGCTCCACACACCCCAGCCCAGTCCATGCCGGGGGCTCAATAACCTGCCTGCCCAATGGTGCATGCTGCCCCCATGCTTGGCGCTTTCCTGCTCCTCCTCCCACCCAGGCTGACTCACTGGGCCCAGTGGTCTGATCCGGTGTGTGTGGGGGGAGATATGGGGCTAGCTGGACCAGCTGGGTCTGATCCAGCGCAGCGGGAAGGCAGACATACCCAAGCCTAGCTGGGGGCGGATGATCGGCTAGACAGAGCAGGGATCTGATCCAGCCTGGAAAACCTCAGGGTCCTAATGAATCCCAAGAAGCTGGAGGGGAAGGAGCACGATATATGGATACAGCATATCCCCAGGGGAACACCAGGGCAGCAGGCCCGGCCTGCTTACCTTCCATTTTCCTTCCTTCTTCACGCTGCGAAAGACAACGCTGAGGATCTCTGCGAGGGAAAGAGATGGGGATTAGTGGTGGGGATTGGATGGGACGGCTGTGCCCTGAGCCAGGACCCACTGACTGGTGGAAGGACCCCTTGGGGAAGTGGCTCAGAGGCCGCTCTCAGGCCAGCTAGTGATGTGCTCCTAGCAGAGCCCCCAGTCAGCAATCGTAGAGGGGGGGCAGGTTAGATGGGCCATGGCTCTGATCCCCCTTCCTTTCTGCCAGGCTGGATACGAGCGCAGCTGAACTAAGGATCTGGCCCCGTGCAGCAAGAGAACAGATCCTGTCCAGCACCTCTTGACTGGAGGGGATCCAGGGACCCTCTACTGTGTGTGGGGGACGACAACACGACAAAGACTTCAAATCCTGAGTTCTACACAAAGAATCCCTCCAAGGCATGCCCCGCTCAGGGAACTGCCGGCCTGTCTCCTCAGCACCTTCCACGGCCAAGCTAAGCAATTAGATAGTCAGCTCTTCGGGCCAAGCACCATCTTTTTGTTATGCCCAGCAGAATGGTACCCTGACCCATGACTGGCACTCCTGGGCGCTACCATAATGCACCTAATGAATAATGTACAACGCCTTGCAAAATGGGGCCTTGATCCATGACTTGGGCTCCTGGGTCCTACCATAATACAGGCATTTCAACCCTGAACTGCAGCTACGGCCCCTCACACCAGCCCTGGGCTGCCCCCACCAGCTGTGCCAGTGTCCCTCACTACTGACTGGAGCCCCCTGCTACCCCAGCCCTGGCCTCCCTCCCATTCCCAGCTCTGCCAGTGCCCCTCACTCCTGTCTGCAGCTCCCTGCTATCCCAGCCCTGGTCTGTCCCCCACCAGCTCTGCCAGTGCTCCTCACTCTTGAACCGCAGCTATTCCAGTCCTGGGTTCCCCATCTCACACCTCTGCAGATGCCCCTCATTCCTGTCCTCAGCCCCCGCTATCCCAGCCCTTGGATCCCACCCGCTCCCAGTTCCGCCAGTGCCCTTTACTGCAGCCCCCTGCTATGCCAATCCTGGTCTGTCCCCACCAGCTCTGCCAGAGCTCCTCACTCCTGACCCGCAGCTATTCCAGTCCTGGGTTCCCTCCGTCACGGCTCTGCAGATGCCCCTCACTCCTGACCTGCAGCCCCCTGCTATTCCTGTTCAGAGACCCCTCTTGAACCGGGGCAGTATGGCCCAGCCCAAGTATTCAAAAGTCACGTGTCAGGCCCTCCTAATTGTGCGATTTACTGAGGAAAAACTAAGAGAAGAGCTAAGGGTTATTAGCACCACCGGCGGTCCTGAGCTGTGGGCCACTTTTGCTCTGTCCCAGTTCTGGGGGCAACCATAGAACATCTGAACTGAATCCACTTTCCAAGGGTCTTTTAAACCCCAGGCCTGTGGTCTGGATTTAGCCACAGGCCCCGTCCACTGCAGCTGGGGCTGGAGATTCAGCAGTGGCTTGGGCTTCTGAAGTAACACAGCCCACACAGCGGGGCAGGGTGTTGCCAGAAGACAATGACTAACACATAGCAACTAACCCCTCAGAGTCCAGCATGCACAAGGCAGCGGAGGCCATGCTGATCAGGTGTAAGGCTTTAACTTGTTCTCTCCTACATTACAGCTATAGCCTACGCCAGCTCTGCGTTGCGGCCGGGCAGAAGCGTACTGCTTCACTACGGTACAAAGTGGCTCTGACGTCATTTTTCTCCTCATGTGCAGCTTTACCCGTTCTGACAGGCTGTTTATAACGCTAAGTTTACTAGTTTTCAGAGGCGGTCGGGGGAGGAGAGGGGGTGCAAGGTGGAAGTTTTGCCTAGGGCGCAAAATATCCTTGCACCGGCCCTGGCGGGAGTCACCCCGATGGAAAGAGATGACGATGATTCCCCCCAAAGTGCAGCTCCTATGGGAGAGGGCAGCCCTTGGGGGTGGGGCAGACACCCTCCTGGTGTGTGACAGGCAGGCGGGGGGAGGAGGAGCTCTCTGCTCTGACTGGTTTCAGAGTAGCAGCCGTGTTAGTCTGTAACCCACGAAAGCTTATGCTCTAAGAAACTTATTAGTCTCTAAGATGCCACAAGTACTCCTGTTCTTTCTGCTCTGACTGACTCCTAATCCTCCCCGAGGGTGCGACACCCCCATAAGCGCCCCGCCCTGCCCTCCCAGGGCCCCCCAACTGGGTCCTGTTCCTCCACACCCACACCCGACTGGATTCTGCCCCCAACCGGGCTCAGACCCCCCAGCTCTGCACTCACTCTCGCGCACCACCGCCTTCAGCCCGGATGGGGTCATCTCCGCCTTCTCTCACGCACCTTCGAGTCCTGTGGATGGAAGTGGGACTCAGCTGTGTGCGGGGCAGGGCTGGAGTCAGGACTCCTGGGTTCTACCCCTGCTCTGCTCCTGCCCTTGTGCGCGCCCTGGCTTCTCCCTGCCGTGCTCTGGGGAGTGTCTGTGACACTGGGCGACGGCCCCTAGTGACACTGATGGAGGGGCCCAGTTCCCTCTAGTGTCACTGATGGATGGGCCCAGCTCCACCAGTGATTGATTTGAGTATAAAGCAACTGCGGTGCTGGTGGGTTGATGTCTGCAAGGCTGATGACGGCTGAACTCCGCAGCCCCCCACTTCTGGCGCTGCGGGGCCCGGGCCTGGGCACCCATGGGCCTGCGCCTGGTGACAGGGCCACGCAGGTCCCCACTGAACCCCCACCCGGTCACGTGGGGCGCAGAGGGAGGCAGGGGCCTCGGGCAGGGTTAAAGCGAGGACTGGGTTGGGGTAGTGGGGCCTCAACCCACTCCGGTTAGGGCCCCCCACCGAGCTGCAAGTCCCCCCCAACCAGTGCCCCCCCCAGCAGTGCCCCTCGCCCCCCCCCGAGTCAAGTCTCTTGCCCACCTCCACCCAGCCCCCTCCCCCCCCCCCCCCCAGCCAGGCTCCTCACCCCCCCTCCACTCGGCCCCCGCAGCCAGGCCCCGTGTTGTACCCAGGAGCAGGAGCGGGTTCGATGGAACGTCTCCTTCCCTCGCTCTTCACTTCCACCAGAACGTGCTGGGACGGCCTGAGCTGCGCACACAGTCACTGGGACGGA
>NC_088810.1:6147963-6161963 GCF_011386835.1 Chrysemys picta bellii | reverse complement strand
GCAGGAGGAAGATAAATATGCTGCATCGACTAAGAATGGATTATTTCCTCTCTGTTTTCCTTGCTAGATGGTGTAAATCAGGGGCAGGAATCACAAACTCCACAAGCCCCAAAGTTGGGGGTGAAAGTTGGTGTAAATCAGGAGCAGAAACGAGAGACTCAACAAGCCCCAGCACCAGGGGAGAGGGATGGTTTAACTCTGGAGCAGGAATCTGCAACTCAGCAAGATTCAGAGCCAAGGGAGAGAGAATTTCCTACAGGTAGTGCCTCTTATAATGTGCCATTAACTGTCTATAACTTAACTTTGATACTATTAACCAATAAAACATCATATTATTTGATTTACAAGAACCTTCTCTCTGTTTCTCTCCTCATACCACTCAGTGCCAATCCATAATGAAGCAGCATTTGATTTTTCTCTTCATTTTTCTCTATTCCTCACTTACAAAATGGATTCCATGAAAGTAATGTAGTTGAGAGCACTGTAACATCGTGCTCCTTCCCACAGTGAAATTCCATAGCAATCCAGTTAAACCTTAGGGAACATATTCTTCAAACCTTATTCAAACTAAATATCACTTACAATGGCTCATGTAAGTGCTACACCAGAGCCATAATTAAGCATTGTAGCACCCGGGGCAAGCAAGCATATTTATCCCCCCCGGAGGCAGTGCATTGTGGGGGGGGCTCACTGGCTCATGTGCCCCCCAGAATTCTGCCCTCTATTTAGCACAGAAGTTTTCAAACTTTGGGGTGCATCTCCCTACGGGGACACACCCCACAGTTTAAAAACTGTCGCCTCCTGCCAGGAGCCAGCATGTAATGCAGCTATCCATCACAATTTGCTACCCCTAGACTAGAGAATGACAAAGGTGAGAAGTAGCAAATTGTGATGGATGGTTGTTACACACGCATGGTGCACCACACTCTGAACCAATACAAGTGCTCCTGGGGAGTACACTCACCACCGACAAAAGGCACCAAGCAGGCAGGCATAGAAGTGACATACTAACTACAGCACCTGTATGCTCATGTAACTTGAGTTAACATATGTTTGTAGTGTAGGAATGGCCTTAGGTATATGAATTCTTTGTGAGAGGTAACAGCAAAAGAATGAGACTGCTAGGGCCAGATTCACTCAGGGATTTAGGCTCCTACTTTTGTGGATCTGGGCCTACTGCACCATAAAGGCTCAGGAACAAAAAGGCACATAAAAAGAACCCCCAGATCATTTATTTCTTCTGGCAGCACCTCCCCCCTGGGTTGAACCCCAACTCCTACCCTCCATCCCAGACTTTGCTCCTCAGCCCCTCTCCTGCCCCTGCCTCCAGCTGTTTGACCCCACACACACACATACCACAGCGGGAGGGGTGGTTAGTTGTAGAAAGAATTTATCCACAGCTTTGAATACAATTCTTGTCAAGTCCAAAAGTTGTTGAGAATTAGAGCAGACTTTTTAGAAAAACATCCAAACTTGATGTAAAAATTGCCAGTAATGGAGAATCCATCACAGTCCATCACAACCCTTGGGAAGTTAAACATGTGTACCTTACCTCTAGTCTGAATTTATCTAGCTTTAACTTCCAGCCTTTGGATCATGTTATACCTTTGTCTGCTAGACCAAAAAACCCCTCTATCAAATTTCTGTAGGTTGTTCTTTTCTTGTTCCATATCAAGCCATGAAGTCCCATATCAGGTCACCTTTGATAATCATATTAAGCCAGGAAGTTCAAGAATGTATTCTGTGACTCTTGCAGGGTCTTTTGTAAGGGCTTGATCCAAGAAGCCAATTCTGAAGATCATAGCTTTCCTTACAATGTTACATTCAAAAGTGTGGGCAGGTTTGAAAGCCTGGTCCTGGCACATCTTGCAGACTAGATATATCTTGGTCCCATCTATAGATTTGCCTTCCTGCAGGATGCCCTGTCTGCACTCTCGTGATTGTGGGGATGTTACTTTCTGAGATGCTTTGATATCAGAGAATCATTTATCTTTTGGATAAAAGGATCATTTATTTCAACTAATATTTACTTTGATAGGGTGTCAATATCCTCAACCATTGTCCTTGGCATCTGAATTTCCGATCTTCCAGTTTTTGCCAGTTATCAGCTATCTCACTCCCATATATGCCAACATGTGATGGAATACATTGCAAAGTCAATTTATTGCCTCTCAATCTGATCCTCCAAAACTCTTTATAAATTGCATTGATGATAGCATTCTGGTTTCTTCTAAAGGAACCGACAATTGACACCTGTCAACAAACATCACAACACTGGCTTCTACTTCTGCTGTGTTTATTTCTTGCAGTGCCGTGAGTACTTTCTCAATTAGGGCCCTGGATGAAGACCTTCTTTGTCCACAGCCACCATTCATAAAGGGTTTATCTGACGAACCACCAGTGTATGCATGAATGTGTTTGTCTTGTGACTGATACTGGAGGTAGAGGCATACCCTGTGTCTTTCACTGAGCGGACAAGCTGCCACCATGCATCACAGCCAACCAGGGCTGTTAAGCACTGTGACAAAGACTTTGGGTGAGCTAAATGTTATTGACAGGAGAGTATCTTGTTAAGTAGGCCTAAGTTCTAGAATGTGCGTTATGATTTTGTTTTATATGTAACTATCTGTTTCCAATATTTCTACTTGCTATCCCTGGAATCTCTGCTTTGTTAAATAAACTTTTTCTAGTTTTCACTATAAACATATCTAAGTGCAGTGTGTTGAGCGGAGCCGTGATCAGAGGTGAAGCTGGTAAACTGGGCTGTACTGTTGCTTTGGAAGCAGTTGATCTGTGAATTCTGAGAATGTCCAGTGGACCAGGGACTGGGTACTCCAAGGAGAGGCTCGAGGGGCTGCAGATTTGGAGTGTGTCTATCACTTACCTGCAGATGGACAGCTGGGCCGGTGAGGCCCCAATGGGAATGCATGTGTCGTCCATGGTCAGTGGATCTGGGGAGCCTATCCCTCTGGCAGGCACAGACATGGCTTCCTGAGGCTAAGGGCAGTTGGTAGTGAGGTTCTTCACAATGCTGGGAACCCAAGGAAGCATTACAAAGTCTTTGTTTCCTGTCCCCAGTGGGGTCCCTCTTGGTTACATTGTTATTTTTGGGTGGGGCATTTCATTTGCTTGGGTTTGTCTTACTGCATTTTATATCTTGTGTACAGGGTTATACTCCTGGCTAAGAGTGGTCATAGTTATTTTCCCAAGGGACAGCACCCCTTGTGTCCCAGGCACTGAGAGGAGTCACCTTGGGTTGAGGCACCCAGCCTTGCAATAAGAACCCATGCAAGGAAGGAGGAGAATCCACTCCGATTAGCAAGCACCATAGCTCAGGGGAATGGCTACATGTGGTTTTCAACCATCTCTTGTGGTTAGCAAATTTCCCAAAAAGGGGTAGCGAGTTGTGGAACCTCATTTTCCTCCACACTGACTGGCCGAAAAAGGGCCCATGTAGTGGTGGAGCAACCTGTACCATGCTGATGAAAGGTGAAGAGTGCACACTAGACAGGTCCTGGAAGGATCGTGCCATCTGAGACACATTACCTCCTGGAGCTGCTCACAGGGCCAATGATTCAGCATTTGGGATTTTTAATTTTGATCAGTGAGGGGAACCAGGCTGGCAAAAAGGAAGGGGCAGAGGTGGAAGCAGCTGTGAGACAAGCACAGGAACTAATTGCTTATTTCATCTCTTTCTGTAAGAACAAATAATCTCCCTGAGATCTGTCTTCAGGCACAGAAGCTGTTTCTAACACCAGCTGGATGGCCTAGCAATTTGCTCAGATGTCTGAGGGGGCAGCATGATGAAGACAGTGAAAGATCACCTGATAAATTCTTTGGAAGACATGATAGACAAAGATCTGAAGAGGTTCAAGATTAAGCTGAATGACCTCTTGGTGGAGGGACAAACAACATGTCCTGGGGCCGGCTGCAGGACACAGATCCCACAGACATAGCTAGCCTGCTGATCAACTACTATGGGAAGTATGATGCTGTAAAGTTAATTGTGATGGTGTTGAGGGCCATCAATCAGAGACACCTGGCAGAGACACTCAGCAAGACAACGGGAGCTAGTAATGATCATACTAATGAAAGGAGATCAGGCCCTGCCTACAATGGGCCCAACAGTATCTCCTTCTCTGTAACCTTACTGCTCAGTGTTCGTGTTTTTTTCTGATTTAGGATCATAGTTTCAAAGGGGACTTTTCCCCTAAACAGAACCATTAAAAATGTTTCCAGTTTGCCGCAAGGTTCCAGGATGCTGCAGAAGCGTGACCTGCAGACCACAGATCTTAGCTGCAGTTTCTCTGCTTTTAAAATGTTTTTTTTTCTCTAGAGCAGATCGAAAAACAGTATTTTACATGTCTCCTGCTGGCTGAACTGCCCCAGTGTATCATGGAGGTTCCATGACTGTGGTACATCACAGGAGATGTAGTCCAGCTACAGAACCCTACACATTGAAGAAATGTAGCTCCCATGCGGCACTGTGGCAGAAGCAGAGATTAATGTTGACCTGACCCAACACATTTTGTTTAGATTTTTTTTTCTATTTTCCCAGGTCAAATTTGGTGTTGTGGAAACCACTTTTTCTGTCAAATATTTTGATGGAAAATTCCCAAACAGCTCTAATGTTCCTTTTTATTGTCTGAAATGTCTTCTAAGTGAGGATAAACATTTCCTCTTATTTACATCATTGCCACTGTCTTGGCCTCTATCTGTTCCCTGCCCACATTTCTTTGCCTGCAATCACCTGAACAGTGCAGCATTGTTCACACCTTGAGATTGTTATGATAAATGTAGCACACTCAGTTCTCTTTCTCTCTTCTTGTGTCATGGCTCCCAGATGGACACGAAGAGCTGGATTGTGAAAGGCCTTGTGTGATGACCATTATCATGTTTCATCAATGGAGATCAAATCAAAGACCATCAGAACTTAAAGCATCAGCTTCTAAGAGCTATAGGAATAACTCTCTTGCTGGTAGCTGTAGTAGACTCCTATCATCTGTGCATCAGACTGTGGGAGGAGAAACACAGCACACCCATTGGGTTACATGTTTCATGTGGCGTGGATGCTAAATGATCCACCTTCACTTCTTGTACAGATGCACAAAAGCCTGCCATAATAGCAGGCCCTGGGCTGTAAGGACTAAACTTGCTTCTCATTCCCTGCCCCTAGCCGCCAAAGCAGCAAATTACAAGAAAGGATGCAAGGAAGAAGTGAAGCCAAGCCCTTCCACCACCCCAAACCCTGGCCCTTGGAATGTGGCCAGCATATCAGGAGGAACAAGCTATACCTCTACCATGTATTCCTAGGTGCACCAAACAAGACTGTGTGACACAATCCGTCCTGGAGCTTGCCTTGGGGTTGGTCTGCTCCACACTGGCCCCTGCAAATGGCCAGTGCTCAAGGCCTGGTGTACACTATAGACCAGGGGTTGCCAATATATGGACTGTGGGCCAAATCTGGACTGCCAGATGCTTTTGAACAAAATGAAGAATCTTTTTATTTACTTATTATTGTCATTATTGTTATTTTTGTATTTTCTCTGGAATCTGACTATACTTTGAGCAAGAAATTTGGACCTTGACAAAAAATAATTGATTACCCCAATATAGACATTTTGTGCTCATACCACGGTTGGGATCTGCTAGCATATACCTAGTTTCTCTTAAATAGAGGCTTAATGTAGACAAGCCCTGGTCTTCCATGTTAGAGGCTGTACAATTCAGATTATTCCCTAAAAAATAAAGAACTAATCCTCCCTAGTACTCAGATTCTTGCTATGCATCCCAAAGGAGAGGATGAAATTAAATACACTTGAGTCAACTCAGAAGGTAAATGGAGAAGATTGTCAGTTAGGTAACCATGATGTATTTTTCCTCTTGTTTTCTTGCAGTATTTCAGTTGGAAAAGGACAGCCAACATGCAGTAGACCCCAAAACTGGAGAACTCAGAGCTTCTCAAAGGTATCAAATGTTTTAAAACACTGACCAATTTGCCAAGATAAATCAACTATTGACAAAATGAAATTAAAAAATACTTGCGCTCTTCTAATTCCCTCTGAGGTTTTCAGATGCTTCATAAACATTAATTGATTAAACCTAACCAACCACCAGTGAAATAAAATGTATTGTTGTCACAATTTTAATGATGGGGAAACTGAAACACTGAGGTTAAAGCCCAAATTATGAAAAGGAAACTCTAATGTTGAGTGCCTTGATGTTTAAGTGCCCAACATTAAGGTCTGATTTTCAGAGGTGCCAAGAATCCACAACTCCAGATTAGGTATGTCTTCCTTGCAGTTATATTATTTATTAGGTATATTATGGTAGTGCCTGGTAGCCGCGGTCATGGCCCAGGTCCCCACTATCCAAGGCACAGTACAGTATTTATTAGGTGTGTTACAGACGTGCCTACGAGCCTCAGAGATGGACCAGGACCCCATTGTGCTAGGTGCGGTATATTATTCATTAGGTGTACTAGGGTAGTGCCCAGGAGCCGAGTCATGCACCAAGACCCCCCATTGTGCTAGGTGCTGTACAAACAGAACAAAAAGATCAGCACCTGGGTCTGAGCCACCCAAGTTAGCTCAGCCCAGGGATGAGTGGTCACACTATGAAACCCTCCTTGAATTCCTGTGGTCTTATTGGTGCCGTGCTCTCCTGTGGAGGACTTCTGGGGGCATATCCCATGGTGCATTATGCAGCAGTAAACTGAGCTGCTCTGTGTCTATTTCCCAATGTTTTGTAGGACAATTTGCCTGTCCTTCAGGGCACAGCAGGATGAGGGGTTGAATTGTGGGAAGGCGTTGGAGGACTATCAGCAGACAGCACTTGAGTGATTTAGCCTGTGACCTCACTGCAATACCAACCCAAGTGAAAGTGCAGCCGGTGCACTATCCCACACCCCCAGCCATGTCGGGAGAAAGGACCAATAAACTCTAGTGAGTGGGACTTGTGTGTGGATGGGAGTGGGGTTGGGACACCACCCGAGTAAAACTCCAGGCTAGATCTGCAGTGAAGACATACCTTGAAAGTCAGTGGGAGCTGCAAGTGCTTGGGCGCTTCTGAAAATCAGATCTAAGGTCTAATGTTAGACACCCAAACAATTAGAACCCATTTTTGAAAAATTTGCCCTACCCGACTTACCGCCAAGATTATATGGGAAATATGCAATAGTGACAGGAATAGTTCAGGACCATGTCTAGCCATAATCCCAGTAAGTGTAGTTCCAAGTCAAAAATCAGAATGTTAGTCCAGTTATTTCAATGATATACATCTAATCGATTCTCTAAAAGTGCAGTGTTTGTTGATTAATTAGTCTATTGTTGATTTTGTTACCTTGTCTCCCCATCCCCAACCGACTAGTTCAGGGGTGGCCAACCTGTGGCTCCGGAGCCACATGTGGCTCTTCAGAAGTCAACATGAGGCTCCTTGTACAGGCACCGACTCCGGGGCTGGAGCTACAGGCGCCATCTTTCCAATGTGCCGGAGGGTGCTCACTGCTCAACCCCTGGCTCTGCCACAGGCTCTGCCCCCACCCCATCCCTGAGCCTGCAGTCACCTCACTCCTCCCCCTCTCCCCTCCCCCCCCCGAGCCTCCTGCATGCCACAAAAGAGCTGATTGGGAGGGAGGGGGAGGCGCTAACTGGCAGGACTGCCGGTGGGTGGGAGCCGCTGGGAGTGGGGGTGGGAGCTGATGGGGGGCTGCTGACGTATTACTGTAGCTCTTTGGCAATGTACATTGGTAAATTCTGGCTCCTTCTCAGGCTCAGGTTGGCCACCCCTGCACTAGTTTATCTCATCTACCTGTTATATCTTGCCTATTTAAATTGTAATGTCTTTGGGGGAGGGATTGTCATTTATTGACTATGTGCAGCACCTAGCACAATGGAGTCCCTGACCTGGTTGGCCTCTATGTGCTACTGAAACATAAATACTAAACAACAACAACAATACCAAGTATGTCCTCTTTTTTAGCAGCCCTTCAAATGGGATATCCAGTCATCTATCAAATGCAGTTTGGCTAATAGTGACCACATGTCGTTCATACGGTGGGTTCATGTTGAATTCTTTGTTGCATGTATTGCACTTGATACAGATGGCTTTATGGCGTCTTCACCTTTTGCACCATAACACTCATGTGCACACAATTCTTTTTTAATAAGTCTTTGCACAAGTATGTCATGTTCCCATGTTTAGATTTGTTAAGTGTGTCCATCAGTTTTGAATAGAATTTAGACAAAAAACCTTTTAATTCTTGTGAATTATATAAAATAAATGAATTATGATACTAGGACAAAGGTGATTTTAGAAATATACTTATCTTATAAGTGCCAGAAATATACTGTCTTTTCTGCCTTTACTCTTTTTTCATACTTTTTCTGTCATCCCAACACTTCCTGACCCTGAATCTCAGCCACTTTTACAAAGGGAAAATGTATGCAATCTGGACAGAAACCCTCTCTTCCCTTTCACCCCCCAGTCTTCCCTCCTTCAACCCTGCCACTGACTGAGTTGTGGATTAGCTACAGTGATGGGAGAACCCGTTCTCTCACTGTAGTGAGTGTCGACTATGAAGCACTACAGCAGCACAACTGTGCTGCAATAGCATTTTAAGTATAGACATACCATAAGGTCTTGTCTACACTACACAGTTTGGTCAGCAAAAGGAAGCTTTTGTTGACAAAACAGTGGAGGTGTACACACTACAATGCTCTTCCCATCAATTTAACTCTCTTCCTACAAAATAAAACCATCTCAACGAGAGGCATAGAGCATAGAGGATCCTGCATTTGTAGGAAAAGGGATCAAAAAATAAAAAAGATGTGAAGGGGGAGTCCTTTCATTGTGGTGTGTGGATGGATTCAACGGCAACCAGAAACTTTTGCCTAACTATGGAGATCACAAATGAGGTGCTGCCAGAGACCTTCCTTTTTCCTCCTACCCCACAGTGGGAGTGCTTTGTATGCATTCTACAGAATGCACCTTTCATTCAGACTCTCGGGAGGTTCTTGGAGTAATCATACTGGTGGCTCATGGAGATGCATACACAACAATGATTCTTGTAAAAGTAGATTTGGATGAAAAGGGCACTTAACTGTACAGCTCATACAAATAATATAGTTTCACTTGAAATTTTTCAATAAAAACAAAAAAGTTTCATTTTTTATCTAAATGTTCCACAGAAATTTTCAGTTTTTCATGCACACTTCAGTCTCTTTAGTCTGGCAGTTCATTCCGCTCTGATCTAGAGTTCTAAACTCTAAGGTTGTCAGGGTTCCCTCCCCACTCTGAACTCTGGGGTACAGATGTGGGGACCTGCATGAAAGACCCCCTAAGCTTATTTTTACCATTTTAGGTTAAAAAATTCCTAAAGGCACAAATTCCTTCTTTGCCCTTGGTAGTGCTGCCACTACCACGTGATTTAAACAAACATTCAGGGAGGGTCACTTGGAGCCCTATCTCCCCTCAAATATCCCCCCAAGCCCTTACACCCCCTGTCCTGGGGAGGCTTGAGAATAATATCCTCACCAATTGGTTACAAAGTGAGCACAGACTCAAACCCCTGGGTCTTTAGGACATTGAAAATCAATCAGGTTCTTAAAAGAATAATTTTATTTAAAGAAAAGGTAAAAGAATCACCTCTGTAAAATCAGGATGGAAGGTAGCTTTACAGGGTAACAAAAGATTCAAAAACATAGAGGAACTCCCTCTAGGCTTAGTTTCAAAGTTACAAAAAACAGGAATAAACCTCCCTCTAGCAAAAGGAAAATTCACAAGCTAAAACAAAAAATAACCTAACACGCCTTGCCTGGCTTTACTTACTATTTTTGTAATATTAGAGACTAGTTCAGGATAGTTTGGAGGAGATGGATTTCTGCCTGGCCCTTCTCAGTCCCGAGAGAGAGCACACAAACAAAGAGCAAAAACAAAGCCTCCCCCTCACCCCCACCCCCACCCCCAGATTTGAAAGTAACTTCTTTCCCCATTGGTCCTTTTGGTCAGGTGCCAACCAGGTTATTTGAGCTTCTTAACCCCTTACAGGTAAGGAGGAATTCTAGGCTACCCTTAGCTGTATGGTTATGACAAAGATTAATAACTTTTAAAATATAGCTTATCCAAATGGACAGTGGGTGCCATGCACTGGCTGAGGAAAATGCTGAATGACTGAGATCAGTTGGGGGGATGATTAGAGTCATAGTTTGAACTCCAGGTGTGCACCAAAAAAGTTAAAAAATGAGTTGGTGTGTAAAATGATATTTTGGGGGGATTCTATTTCATGAACCCTTGCACAGTTGATCCCCAATTTGGACTATTAATCTTACCCTGCATCCCCATGAAGAACAGCAAATGTCAAGACAACCTGATTAAGCATCTAGATTTTAGAGTCCTTAGGTTAGCCCACCTTTTAACAGAGAGTGATACTCAACCTTAACTACATCAGTGCCGGCACTCTGTTATAACTGAACCTCAGCCAAATTGCCCTCATCCATGTTCCAGTCTCATCAGGCTATGTCTTCAATGCAAAGCATTTTACATATTGTTACACTGACAGAACTATCTTGCAGTAAAATCACAGCAGAGACAAAGACCAAATAGTGTTTACTTCAGAATAGCTAATTGAGGTCAATCCTATGTGAGCACCTCACACAAGGCATGAAAGTGCTAAGGTAGGTAGGTGGGCCAATTAACTTCCCAGGCTGTACCTGGAGGAAGAGCAGGGAGCTGGGAGTTGTGGTGGATCACAATCTCAACATGAGTCAGCAATGCAATGCTGTTGGAAAAAAGAAAATGCAATTTTAGGTTGCATTAACAGAGGCAAGTCGTGGGAGGTGATAGTACCGCTCTACTCAGCACTGGTTAGGCCTCAGCTGGAGAACTATGTCTGGGACTGGAAATTTGCTGGTGTTACCCTATAGTATAATTCATGATTGGCTGGCCAGAACACTCTCACAGTTGAACTGGGAGTGATTTACATGCTAGGGGCTGCTTGTGAAGACACCAGGAGTAATAGCTTTCATGGGAAAGCAGTGTAAAAGGCACCCCCAGTTAGAGAATTGAAGGGACACAGCTGTTTATCAGTCCAGATTGTACCCTGGGAAATGTCACACTGGGTACATGTTGCTTCAGAATGGGATGCTGAGATAAAGTTTCTAGACATCATAAATGACAGCTTCTTGGAGCAGCTAGTCCTGGAACCCACAAGGAAAGAAGCAATTCTTGATTTAGACCTAAGTGAAGCATGAGGTCTGATCCAAGAGGTGAATAAAGCTGAATTGTTTGATAATAGCAACCATAATATAATTACATTGGATACAGTGTACTTGGTCTTTCAGAAAGCCTTTGACAAGGTTGCCCACCAACAGCTCTAAAGCAAAGTAAGCAGTCATGGTATGAGAAGGAAGGTCCTCTCATGGTTCAGTAACTGGTTAAAAGATAGGAAACAAAGTGTAGGAATCAATGGTTAGTTTTCAGAATGGAGAGAGGTAAATGATGGTGTCCCACAGGGATCTCTACTGGGACCAGTACTGTTCAACACATTCATAAACTATCTGGAAAAAATGTAAACAGTGAGGTGGCAAAATTTGCAGACAGTACAATATTACTCAAGGTAGTTAAGTCCAAAGAAGAATGTGACAATTACAAAGGGATCTCACAAAACTGGGTGAGTAGGCAACAAACTAGCGGATGAAATTCAAATCTGATAAATGCAAAGTAATGAACATTGAAAAACATAATCCCAACTATACATCTAAAATGATGGGGTCTAAAGTAGCTGTTACCACTCGAGAAAGAGATCTTGAAGTCACTGTGGATAGTTCTCTGAAATCATCTGTTCAATGGGCAATGCAGTCAAAACAGCTAGCAGCCAGATTTCATCACTTTGATCATGTTGAGTACTTTCTCCCCCAGTTTCATTCAAACCAGTGGCACCATGTGAGGAGAAAGGTACTACCTCCTGCCAGGAAAAGAATCAGAATCTGCCCCTAACTCTTTGATCGTCCTAGATCACATCTTTTATCACCCACTTCCTTCATCCCGTCCCTGTGAAGTGTCAGATCCGTGGGTAGCAAGGTCCATTTCACCTCCCCTCCCTTCTCAGAGACCAGGTCCAACTCTACCTACCTTGGTCAAACCTCGTCTTTCCATTTAGGGTGGCAGTAATCTGAACATTGCTCAAGAGCCAGGTTCTTCAACAGCTCAGTACAGGGCCCTGCTACTTCAGAGCCTTGTAATAGAGGGTTGATGAAGTGACTCTGGGTTTTCGTAGAATCACAGGATTAGAAGGGACTGAAAGGGTCATCTAATCTAACCCCTGGCCAAGATGGACGATTTGTTGTGTCTGAACCATCCACAACGGATGGCTATCCAACCTCCTTTGGAAAACCTCCAGTGAAAGAGCTTCCACAACCTTCCTAGGCAATCTGTTCATCAGCATGGACACATGTCCTCTGGAGTGGTGGCTGAAGCATGAAGGGACATAGGAATCTTTAGCGCACCTGGCACGTAAATATCTTGTGAAGCCGACTACAACCGTGCCATGCGAACGCCTGTTCTCACTTTCAGGTGATATTGTAAACAAGAAGTGGGCAGCATTATCTCCTAGAAATTTTAACCAAACTTGTTTGTCTGAGCAACTGGCTGAACAAGCAGTTAATGAGTGGAATTTAGGCTCAAAAGTTTTACATCATTTTATTTTTGAATGCAGTTATTTTTGTACATAATTCTACATTTGTAAGTTCAACTTTCATCATAAAGAGATTGTACTACAGTACTTGTGTGAGGTGAATTGAAAAATACAATTTCTTTGGTTTTTTACAGTGTAAATATTTGTAATAAAAATAAATATAAAGTAAGCACTGTACATTTTGTATTCTGTGTTGTAATTGAAAAAAATATATTTGAAAATGTAGAAAACATCCAAAAATATTTAAATAAATGACATTCTGTTATTGTTTAACAACACGATTAATCTCACGAATAATCACGATTAATTTTTTTAATCACACAATTAATCGGGATTAATTTTTTTAATCACTTGCCAGCCCTAAAGAATATATAGGAATATTGACAAGTCTGTAGGTTCACTAAAGGTGTTACATTGTAAAAGTCTCTTGTCTGCTACTCTTAACAGGAAGAGAGAATGAGAACCCAGAGAGGGCAACAGCCATGGCCTGTTCAGAGACTCCTGAAAGGGAAGTGGAAGATGAAGCCACATGTCCAATTTATTTTATTTTAGCGACCCAGTGACTGTAGACTGTGGGCACAGCAGCTGCAAAACCTGCGTAACTACATACTGTGACAACTGGGAAGAGGGAAATCATGGCCCTTTGTGCTGTCCCATCTGCAGAGAAAAGATTGAGAAAGTGAATTTCAGGCCTAACTGGGATCTGGCTAGTTTAGTGGAACACGTTAAACAATTGGGATTAAAACAAGAAAAAGAGGAAAAGGAGAATCTGTGTGAGAGACACAAGGAAAAACTCAGTCAGTTTTGTGAAGAGGATGGGGAATTCATATGTGTGGAGTGTGACAAATCCCCAGTACACAAAACGCACACAGTGGTTCTCATTAAGGAGGCTGTCCAGAAATATAAGGTAAGAAACACTTTTGATACTGATTAATTGAATCCTTTTTCATTTCATACTAATATGAACTTTCAGGGGAGTTGACATTTTGCTGAGCCTCCTTCAGAACAGCAGAATCTCCCCGTTTCCCAGATACTTTCTCCTAAATACCAGCTCCATCGAAATCTCTGTTCTGCAAGGCACCTCCTTCCGGGCAGGTGAAGGTAAAACTGGCCATAAATGCCACCCTAACCTGTCAACATCAGGCTTTTAATTAGGGACTGTGTATCAGGAACTGCCAACCAAATGACTCCAGACTGACACTACCCCAGGCCCCCACCAGGCATACCAAATTTCAACCTGATCTGAATGGGCTTGTAAATTTTAGAACACTTTGAAAAATGAACTTTAAACTGACAGGTTTCATTGCAC
>NC_088810.1:6123463-6147463 GCF_011386835.1 Chrysemys picta bellii | reverse complement strand
GAGGGGAGTGAGGCCTAGTAGCTAGACGGTGGGGGTGGGGGCTGGGAGCCAGGACGCCTGGGTCTCTCGCTAGACCTGGTGAGGGCGGGGAGGAGCGTTCTCCAGTGGTTAGCGGAGCTGCTGTTCTCTGCGTCTGCTTTTCACACCCCAGCCACTTCCCTGAGCTGTTCTTACACCTTCCCGTCAGCCAGGGACCCGCGCAAACCCAGCCCCCCTCAGCCAGCTCGCGGCTCCCGCCCTGGGGATCAGCCCCATGGACCCCCCTAGCCCGGTATCCTGCCCCCTCCCTGCCACCCCGGCTCAGCCCATGGACCCCCCCAGCCAGTATCTGGCCCCTCATCCCCCTTGCTCACTTTGGCTTCATTTCTTTCCATTGCCCCTGGACGGTCACCCCATGGTCTCTCCCCCCAGCCCCTCTCTGCTACTGGGGACCCACAACACCACCCACAGGGCTCAAGACCCCTGGGTTGTCCCCTCAGCTCTGGGAGGGGAGTTGGGTCTAGTGGTTAGAGGAGGGGGGGCTGGGAGCCAGGACTCCTGGGTTCTCTCCCTGGCTCGGGAAGGGGAGTGGGGTCTAATGGTCGTGGGGGCTGTAGGGTAGAGGGGCCCAGAGTGGGGCGCATGGCGGGGTTGGGGAGCAGAGCACAGTGTGTTCTTACCTTCTTGGGTGCCCCCTGCACAGTCTGTCCGGCTGCACCCAGCCCGGGCTGTCCCTAACCAGCGGGTGGGGTCACGGGGGGCGGGGCTGATATTTAGCAGGAAGGAGCTTGTGGGGCTGGGTGGGGAGAGAGATGCGTCCGAGGAGACAGTATGTGTCGAGCCCTGTGTACCCCAATCCCTGTGTCCCCCATCCCTCCATCCCTGTGTACCCCGATCCCTCTGTACCCCCATCCATCCCTCCAACCATCCCTGTGAACCCCAATCCCTGTGTCCCCCATCCATCCCTCCATCCCTGTGTACCCCAATCCCTGTGTCCCCCATCCATCCCTCTGTTTATCCATCCCTGTGCACCCTGATCCCTCTGTACCCCCATCCATCCCTCCAACCATCCCTGTGTACCCCAATCCCTGTGCACCCATCTAACCCTCCAACCATCCCTGTGTACCCCAATCCTTGTGTCCCCATCCATCCCTCCATCCCTGTGTACCCCATATCTATCCTTTCCCAGACACCCCGTTTATCTCCCCATCCCTACACCCAGCCCTTTCTCTCTCTCGCTGGCTCTCTGAGCTGTGTCTCTCTCTGCACCCGGCCACCTCCCCCCATCCTCCCGCCGGCTTCCTGTCTCTGTGGTTCTTGGGGGGGCATCAGAGACACAGCTCAGCAACTCACCAGCGACAAGGGGACAAGAAATCCCCACCCCCACTTGCCCCACTTTGACTTCAATGGGATGCTGCTGCTTCAGGGCTGGAAGCCAGGACTCCTGGGTTCTCTCCTGGCTCTGGGAGGGGAGTGGGGTCCAGTGGTTAGAGCAGGGGGGTGGGAGCCAGGACTCCTGGATTCTCTCCTGGCTCTGGGAGGGGAGGGGGGTCCAGTGGTTAGAGCAGGGGGGTGGGAGCCAGGACTCCTGGGTTCTCTCCTGGCTCTGGGAGGGGAGTAGGGTCCAGTGGTTAGAGCAGGGGGGTGGGAGCCAGGACTCCTGGATTCTCTCCTGGCTCTGGGAGGGGAGGGGGGTCCAGTGGTTAGAGCAGGGGGGTAGGAGCCAGGACTCCTGGGTTCTCTCCCTGGGCAGAGAGTGGGGTCTCTTTGGGCTGTGTTTGGGTGGCACCAGGGGGCCCTGCCCCCCACCCCCCCACCCCCCACCCCCCGGCCGGAGCCAGGACGCTGCTGTTCTGCAGCTAATACACGTTTCCAAGGTGGCGATGGTGAGAAAATCGCCAAAGCGAAGTAGACGAGTCACCGCCGGGAAGTGGAGCCAAAACCTCCCTCCCCAGGGCTGAGAGGCCGGGCTGGGCCCAGCGTGGAGCCTTGGGTGGTCGCTGGGTCCGGTCGCTGGCCTGGTCCAGCAGGATGGGCAGGGCCCGATTAACTGTCCCGTGGGCCCGGGGCTATGAGATTTTGTGGGGCCCCTGCATACAAGTCTTAGGCAGGGGGTTGGGGTGCAGGTCTGAGAGGGAGCACGTCTCTGTGGGAGTCTCCGTGCACTGCCCGTGCCTGGTGCCAGGCGTGGGGGCAGTGCGCGGAGCCGTCTCCCCCCATCCGCCAGGAGAGACGTGCCAGCGGCCGGCTGCTTCTGGGAGCGGTGTGGGGCCCAGCCAGGCAGAGAGACGGCCCGGGGTTGCAGATCGCTGCTGGTGATTGATTTTTGCGGGGTCCCCCTTGAGCCGGGGTCCTGGCCTGCAGCCCCTAAAGCCCCTGCCTTAATCCGGCCCTGGGGGTGAGGTGGCGGGGTCACACACACACACACACACACACCCCTGCTCCCCTGCCCATGGTCCATCTCCAGGCCTGTCACTCCCCAGCCAGCTGCTCCTGCGTCCTGGTATGCAGGCACCCGTCGGGCCCCAGGCATGGCCAGCGCTGGGGCCCCGGCTCGGGGTACAGCACATGCGTGAGCAAGCTGAAAACACCTGAACAGAGAAGAGAAGAGAACCCAGCTCAGCGCCGGGCGAAGGGTCCCTGGATAGCCAGCCCCCGCGCCCCACCCCAGAGGTGGCTGCATCTCAGCGCCGGGCGAGGGGTCCCCTGGCTAGCCAGCCCCCGCGCCCCACCCCAGAGGTGGCTGCATCTCAGCACCGGGCGAGGGCTCCCTGGATAGCCAGCCCTCGCGCCCCACCCCAGAGGTGGCTGCATCTCAGCGCCGGGCGAGGGCTCCCTGGATAGCCAGCCCCCGCGCCCCACCCCAGAGGTGGCTGCATCTCAGCGCCGGGCGAGGGGTCCCTGGATAGCCAGCCCCTGCGCCCCACCCCAGAGGTGGCTGCATCTCAGCGCTGGATAACCAGCCCGCAAGGTGCTTTGGGATCCGCCAGCCTGGAGGCTGCTGGGGAGATACTCCAGCACTAGGAAGCTGCTGAGTCAGAGAGATGATAGATAAGGGAGCCCTGCCCCCATGGCCTGGCCTTTACCCCCCCCCCACGCGCCCCCCAGGCTCACTCACCGTTCACTATGGACAGCGTGAACGCCAGCCAGGCCAGGCAGAAGGACCAGGTGATATTCAGCGTGGCCGCATGGCGGGCCTCGGCCAGCGTATACAGCACCATGGCAGTTAAACCAGACAGCCCTAGAGGCAAGTGGGGCAGAATTACCACTTCCTACGGCTGCCCCAGGGACCTGCTCTTCCGCCAGCCCCATGCCCCACCCCAAAGACAGGCGCATCTCAGCACCGGCGAGGGGTCCCTGTATAACCAGCCCCATGTCTCACCCCAGAGACAGCTGCATCTCAACTCCGGGTGAGGGGTCCCTGTATAACCAGCCCCGTGTCCCACCCCAGAGACAGCCGCATCTCAACTCCGGGTGAGGAGTCCCTGTATAACCAACCCCCACCCCCCACCCCAAAGGCAGCTGCACCTCAGCACCGGCGAGGGGTCCCTGTATAACCAGGCCCCGCGCTCCACCCTAGAGGCAGCCACATCTCAGCGCCGGGTGATGGGTCCCTGTATAACCAGCCCCGTGTCCCTCCCCAGAGGCGGCCGCATCTCAACACCGGGTGAGGGGTCCCTGTATAACCAGCCCCCACACCCCACCCCAGAGGCAGCTGCATCTCAGCATCGGCGAGGGGTCCCTGTATAACCAGGCCCCGCGCTCCACCCTAGAGGCGGTCGCATCTCAGCACCGGACAAGGGATCCCTGTATAACCACCCCCTGCACCCCACCCCACAGGCAGCCGCATCTCAACACCGGGTGAGGGGTCCCTGTATAACCAGGCCCCGCGCTCCACCCTAGAGGCGGTCGCATCTCAGCACTGGATGAGGGGTCCCTGTATAACCAGCCTCCGCCCCCCACCCCAGAGGCGGCCGCATCTCAGCGCCGGGTGAGGGGTCCCTGTATAACCAGGCCCCGCGCTCCACCCTAGAGGCGGTCGCATCTCAGCGCCGGGTGAGGGGTCCCTGTATAACCAGGCCCCGTGCTCCACCCCAGAGGCGGTCGCATCTCAGCGCCGGGTGAGGGGTCCCTGTATAACCAGGCCCCGCGCTCCACCCTAGAGGCGGTCGCATCTCAGCGCCGGGTGAGGGGTCCCTGTATAACCAGCCCCATGTCCCTCCCCAGATCTATCCGTGTGCCAGCGCTGGGCGGGGAGGAACGCGGCGCTACCTGCGGTGAAGCTGGCTGCTGTGGAGATCAGCAGGCTGGGCACCTTCCCGACGCGGGCAAGCCGGGAGCAGCGGCTGAGCACGGCCACGGCGGCCAGGAAGCCAGTGAGAGTGGCGAGGGTCAGGCAGATGCGAGCGGCCCTCAGGAGATCTACGGGGACACCAAGGGCAACGTGGGGTTAAAGACCCACCACCCTGCCCAGTCCTTTTGAGTGAGGGGGGGGGCAGGGCTGGGCTAGCAGAGGGTGCAGGTTGGGAATGAGGGGCACCGGCAGAGCTGGGGGGGAGCCCAGGGCTGGCAGGGGGCTGCGGGTCGGGAGTGAGGGGCACCGGCAGAGCTGGGGGAGGGGGGAGCCCAGGGCTGGGCTGGCAGGGGGCTGTGGGTCGGGAGTGAGGGGCACTGGCAGAGCTGGGGGTGGGGGGAAGCCCAGGGCTGGGCTAGCGGGGGCTGCGGGTCGGGGGTGGGGGGCACCGGCAGAGCTGGGGGGTGGGGGGAGTCCAGGCCTGGGCTGGCAGGGGGCTGCGGGTCGGGAGTGAGGGGCACCGGCAGAGCTGGGGGGGCAGGGCTGGGCTAGAGGGGGCTGCGGGTTGGGAGTGAGGGGCACCGGCAGAGCTGGGGGGTGGGGGGAGCCCAGGGCTGGGCTGGCAGGGGGCTGTGGGTCGGGAGTAAGGGGCACTGGCAGAGCTGGGGGAGGGGGAGCCCAGGCCTGGGCTAGCAGGGGCTGCGGGTTGGGAGTGAGGGGCACCGGCAAAGCTGGGGGGGCAGGGCTGGGCTGGCAGGGGGCTGCGGGTCGGGAGTGAGGGGCACCGGCCAGAGCTGGGGGAGGGGGGAGCCCAGGCCTGGGCTGGCAGGGGCTGCGGGTTGGGAGTGAGGGGCACCGGCAGAGCTGAGGGTGGGAGCCCAGGGCTGGGCTAGCGGGGGCTGCGGGTCGGGAGTGGGGGGCACCGGCAGAGCTGAGGGGGGGAGCCCAGGCTGGGCTAGCGGGGGCTGCGGGTCGGGAGTGGGGGGCACCGGCAGAGCTGGGGGGGGGGGTGCCCAGGGCTGGGCTAGCAGGGGGCTGTGGGTCGGGAGTGGGGGGCACCGGCAGAGCTGAGGGGGGGAGCCCAGGGCTGGGCTGGCAGGGGCTGCGGGTCGGGAGTGAGGGGCACCGGCAGAGCTGGGGGGGGAGTGCCCAGGGCTGGGCTGGCAGGGGGCTGCGGGTCGGGAGTGAGGGGCACCGGCAGAGCTGGGGGTGGGGGAAGCCCAGGGCTGGGCTGGCAGGGGCTGTGGGTTGGGAGTGGGGGGCACCGGCAGAGCTGGGGGGGGGAGCCCAGGGCTGGGCTAGCGGGGGCTGCGGGTCGGGAGTGGGGGGCACCGGCAGAGCTGGGGGGTGGGGGAAGCCCAGGGCTGGGCTAGCAGGGGGCTGTGGGTCGGGAGTGGGGGGCACCGGCAGAGCTGAGGGGGGGAGCCCAGGGCTGGGCTGGCAGGGGCTGCGGGTCGGGAGTGAGGGGCACCGGCAGAGCTGGGGGGGGAGTGCCCAGGGCTGGGCTGGCAGGGGGCTGCGGGTCGGGAGTGAGGGGCACCGGCAGAGCTGGGGGTGGGGGAAGCCCAGGGCTGGGCTGGCAGGGGGCTGTGGGTTGGGAGTGGGGGGCACTGGCAGAGGTGGGGGAGGGGGGAGCCCAGGGCTGGGCTGGCAGGGGCTGCGGGTCGGGAGTGAGGGGCACCGGCAGAGCTGAGGGGGGGGAGCCCAGGGCTGGGCTAGCAGGGGGCTGTGGGTCGGGAGTGGGGGGCACCGTCCCCCCTTACCGCTGGCCTGTCTGGTGCTCCCACAGACTAGCTTGGTGCACAGCCCGGCGAGGACCCCGGCGTCCTGGGGGTGGCCCCCGTCCCGCCAGCCGGGGCCCAGCAGGGCGGCCGAGAGCAGCAGGAAGCTGAGGCAGGTGGAGCAGCTGCTGACAGCTCTGTAGGGCGACGTCCCGTTCAGCCACCGGGGGGCGCCACGGGGGAGCCTGGGCATCGCCCCTCCCCCCACACGCTGTGGGGACCCTGGGGCCTCCTGGGGCTTCACCCCGATCTCCCCAAAGTCCCTTCGCAGGAGTCCCCGCTGCGCAAAGCCCCTCCCTGCCCCCCGCAGCTCCCTCCAACTGCCATGGAACCTTCCCCCCTCCAGGGGGCACCGCACGGCAGGGCGCGGGCGGCATCGCTGTGGGGCAGGTCCCAGCTGCCCCGCCCCAGAGGTGGGTGCATCTCAGCCCCTGGTGAGCTGTCCCCGTGCGGTGTTATGTGCAGCTGTTTCCCAGTTGCCCCGCCCCAGACATAGCTGCATCTCAGCACCGGGTGAGCCATTCCCATACAGCGATATGTGTGGCTGTTTTCCAGCTGCCCCGCCAAGAGGTGGCTGCATCTCAGTGCCGGGCGAGCCTTCCCTGTGAGTTGTTATGTGCAGCTGTTCCCCAGCTGCCCCACCCCAGAGGTGGCTGCATCTCAGCATTTTCTTCCTCTGAGGCACACTGCTCTGCGTGGCAGGCAGACGATCGCTCCGAAGAGGTGAGTGGATCTGAGTCCAGCCGTCCCCCAGGAGCTCAGAAACTGTCACCCACTGTCCCCCGAATTCCCTACTTCGGGAAGAGCCCGGCTTCAGGACAAGATCCTTCCCCAGTCGGGGTCAAGCGGAGTCACACCGGAGTGTGCCGGGGGCCCGTCCTGGTCACGCCCCCTAGTGGCTGGGCGAGGGTTCTGCTGGGACCAGGTCCCCGGTCACGCCCCCTAGTGTCCAGGCAGCAGATCAGCTGGTCCTGTTCACTGGTCACGCCCCCTAGTGGCCGAGCGGGGGTTCTGCTGGGACCCATCTGCGGTCACGCCCCCTAGTGGTGTCCTCAATCTCCTCCAGCCCCTGGCAGCGGGTTCCCATCCCCTTTAGGTCTTTTCCTTCCATGGACTCATGGGTGCTGGCCTGACACCAGCCCGAGGCCCTTTGCTGGTCCCCGGGCAGCCAGGCGTCGGGGGTCATCTCTTTGGGGACAGGGCACTATGTGGACGATGGGGGGGGGGCTTCGTGCGACCCACTAGCTCTGTCCCTGTCCTGGGGACCGGCTCCCACATGCTCTGGGCAGGATGTGGGCGAGCAAAGGAGTTTGGGGAGCGTTCCCTGCGACTTGGGTTTCCTAGGAGGGCCCTGGAGATGGGGAGAGGAAATGACCCACTTCCAGCTCCCCCTTCTGGGGTGGAACACCCCCTTGTCCACTCCTCCCCTGGGAACAGCAGCCCCCCGGGATCTCAACACCGCTCCGGGGGAACACTGTGGTGAGCATCCGTGGGTCTGTGTCCCCTCCCCGCAGTCAGAGGTTGAGGGGCGCCGGAGCCTGGGGGTGTGTCTCTGCCCACCCTGGCTAACAGCCATCGATGGGCCGCTCCTCCCTGAACTCATCTCATTTCTTTGGGAACCCCATTGGCCCTCACGGCGTCCTCCAGCGAGGCGTTCCCCAGGTTAACGGTGCTTCCGTCTCGTTGTACGCCACCGGCTGCCCGCTCGTGTCATTGGGCGACTGGTGGGGTTTGTCCCGTGGGAGGCGTCAGACGCATTTCTCTGGTCACTCTCCAGCCCCCGCGTGGTCACCTTTCCCCATCGCCGTCTCATTCCTACGCTGACCCGCGCCGGCTTTTCCGGCTCTTCCTGTACGGAAGCCGCCTTGCACCCAGGCTTGGCCTTTGCCCCTTTCTGCCCCTTTTCCATTTCTAAGGTGTCTCTCTGGAGCTGGGCCGGCCCGATCGGCGCCGTGTCCCAAGGGCGGCGGACCCTGGCTTTAGAGAGCCGCGCTCGGGCCTTTTCTGCCTCCTTCTCGCTCCCTGGCCCAGCGGCTCCCAATACTCCTGCAGCCCGGTTGGCCGCCACGGCGCATTGGGGTGACGTTTTCAGCAGGGTGCCCAGGGGAGTTGGGCACCCAAATACCTCTGGGGAGCGGGTCCCGCCCGGGACACCCAATTTGGTGTCAGTCCCCCCCCCTCCCCCAAACACACAAAACTCAGGAGCCAACAGGCCGGTTGTGTCACAAATGGAGCCTTCATTTGAGTGATTGAGAACTAATTAATCGGAATAATTATGAATAAGGAGAAACAGCTTCTCTGGTCAGACGACGCGGACACGTGTGTCCAGGGAAACGCAGGGGGAGATTCGCCGGCTTTGAGCAACGCCAGGCAACAAAGCCCAGACACACAGACACAATCACACCCGGCAACACAACTGCACAATCTCTCCCCTCCCCCTCCCATGCAATCACACAATCGCCCCAGCGCATACCCACAATCGCACCCGACCCAGTGCCCGCTTCGCACCCTGGGGCTCATTGGCACCAAAGGGCGCCTATGGCAAAACATCCCCTTTGAACTCATCCTTGGGCTCCTGTGTCACCCCCTCCTGCCCGAGCAGGAGGGGCTCTGCCCCCGGCCCCCCCTCCTGCTCCTCCTCCAACCCCCCCTGGGCCGGCGTCACCTGTCCCAGCGGGAGGGGCTCTGCCGCCGGCCCCCCCTCCAACCCCTCCTCCAGCCCCCCCTGGGCAGGCGTCACCTGTCCCAGTGGGAGGGATTCTGCCCCCGGCCCCCCCTCCAGCCCCCCCTGGGCCGGCATCACCTGCCCCAGTGGGAGGGGCTCTGCCCCCGGCCCCCCCTCCAGCCCCCCCTGGGCTGGCGTCACCTGCCCCAGCGGGAGGGGCTCTGCCCCCGGCCCCCCCTCTAATCCCCCCTCCAGCTCCCCCTGGGCCGGTGTCACCTGCCCCAGCGGGAGGGGCTCTGTCCCCGGGCCCCCCTCTAACCCCCTCTCCAGCTCCCCCTGGGCCGGTGTCACCTGCCCCAGCGGGAGGGGCTCTGTCCCCGGGCCCCCCTCTAATCCCCCCTCCAGCTCCCCCTGGGCCGGTGTCACCTGCCCCGGCGGGGCCGGGAGGGGCTCTGCTCCAGGGCCCCCCTCCAGCTCCCACCGGACCAGCGTCACCCGCCTCAGCGGGGGGGGCTCTGCCCCCGGGCCCTTCTCCAGCCCCCCCGGGCCCGGCATCTCCTCGAGGTCCTGGCTGGGCAGGTCCCGGGGTCCCACGCGGGGGCTCAGCGCCGGGAGGCTGCTGTAGACAAACAGAGACAGGATCCCTGGGGGGCAGAGGAGAGAGGGTCAGAGGGCAGAGCCCCCAGCTGGGGGGCAGGGCTCACCCCCTCCGGTCTGTCCCCCCGGGGCCAAGGGATGGGGGGGCAGAAGTGCATAAAGATTTATAGGGGCCCTGGGCACAGAGAACAATTGCCCCCCCACCTGGGGGCCGGGAAGGCTGGGGGGGCCATGCCCACGCAGAGGGGGCGTTGCCCCCCAAACTGCCAGGCTCGGGCCAGGGGCGGCAGGAGCGGCGCCGCGCGTGGTTGCTGCCTCGGGCACAAAGGCCAGGCGGCAGCGGGCGCAGGAGGGACTCGGGGATCCCCGCAGAGCGCGTCTGCAGGCCCCGGGGAGGGGGCAGGAGCCCGGAGCGGAGCCCCCGCGTCTCGGTCCCACAGGCAGCGGTGCACCCTGGGGAGCAGGGACACGGGCTGGGGCAGCTCTTGGGGGTCTGGGGCTCCCTGGGCAGCTCTTACTACCGCCCGGCCTTGCCAGGGGGCAGAGCCCTGCGGGGGCAGAGGAGGAGTGTGTGGGGGGGTCTCACCGCTGAGGACGAAGAGGGGGCAGAGGGTCCAGCCGAGGAAAAAGGCCCATTCGAAGAAGGCCCGGGCCTGCGGGTTGACGGAGTGCAGCATCACATGGGCCGTGAAGATCACGACACTGATCAGCACCAGCAGCCCTGGGGAGACCAGACACCCCCAGAATGCAGCCAGCCCCCCAGCCCCTGTCCCCGTGCACCTGTGATGGGATCTACAGGGAAACTGCTCCCATAGCTGGGGCCACTAGGGGGCGTTTGCATCGTCTCCTTGGTCCACCCGTAACCAGCCACCAGGGGGCAATGCACAGCCTATGCGGCTGTTCCTCAGATGTCCCGCCCCAGAGGTGGCTGCATCTCAGCACCGGGCGAGCCGTCCCTGTGCACCGTTATGTGTGGCTGTTCCTCAGCTGCCCCACCCCAGAGGTGGCTGCATCTTGGTGCCAGGTAGCCGGGGCTGGCGGCTGCCTGGGGTGTGTGTGTCCCCGGGGGACGGGGAAGGGGAGGGAAGGGAGGTGATTGTTTTACCTGCGATGAAATTGGCCGTGGCTGAGACCAGGAAGCGAGAGCCCCGCCATCGGGCGAAGGGTCTGATGGAGACGAGTAGAGACGCCACGGCCACGGACGAAGCCAGCAGCGCAAACAGCAGCAGGGCCCGGATCGCCTTAAAGTAAGCTGTGGGGAACCAGGAATCCAACGGGCTCAACGGAACCAGCAGCACAGCTGGGTGGGGGGAGCCCAGCGCTGGGATAAGTGCGGGGGGGCTGCAAGTCGGGAGTGAGGGGCACTGGCAGAGCTGGGGGGAGCCCAGGGCCTGGGGGCAGGAGGCTGTGGGTCGGGAGTGAGGGGCACCGGCAGAGCTGGGCGGGGGGGGCAGGCCCTGGGGGCAGGAGGCTGTGGGTCGGGAGTGAGGGGCACCGGCAGAGCTGGGGGGGGCAGGAGGCTGCGGGTCGGGAGCGAGGGGCACCGGCAGAGCTGAGGGGGGCAGGCCCTGGGGGCAGGAGGCTGTGGGTCGGGAGCGAGGGGCACCGGCAGAGCTGGGGGGGGCAGGAGGCTGTGGGTCGGGAGCGAGGGGCACTGGCAGAGCTAGGGGGTGCAGGAGGCTGTGGGTCGGGAGCGAGGGGCACCGGCAGAGCTGGGGGGGGGCAGGAGGCTGTGGGTCGGGAGCGAGGGGCACCAGCAGAGCTGAGGGGGGCAGGCCCTGGGGGCAGGAGGCTGTGGGTCGGGAGCGAGGGGCACCAGCAGAGCTGAGGGGGGCAGGCCCTGGGGGCAGGAGGCTGTGGGTCGGGAGCGAGGGGCACCGGCAGAGCTGGGCGGGGGGGCAGGCCCGTCCCGTACCCGTCTCGGTGACGATGCCGGCGCACACGGGGCGGGAGCAGAGCCACCAGACCCCGCTGTGGTACCCGTCGTCCTCGGAGTCGATGAGGAGCCAGCGGGGGCTCAGGACGGCGACGAGGAGCAGCCCCAGGCTGCAGCAGGTGGTGCCAGCGCCCAGACAGCGCAGGGTCCACGGGCCGCGGGACAGGGGAGCCCTGCGGGGAGACGAGAGGCTGAGCAGGGGCAGGGAGACCCCTTCTGGCACCACCCCCACCCCTCATCCATTCCCACATCTGTCCATCCCTCCATCCCTGTACAGCCCCTGTCCATCTGTCCATCCCCGTACACCCCTGTCCGTCCATCCCTGAACACCCCCTGTCCGTCCGTCCATCCCCGTACACCCCTGTCCGTCCATCCCCAAACACCCCCGTCCGTCCGTCCATCCCTGTACACCCCTGTCCGTCCATCCCTGAACACCCCCTGTCCGTCCGTCCATCCCCGTACACCCCTGTCCGTCCATCCCCGAACACCCCCGTCCGTCCGTCCATCCCCGTACACCCCCTGTCCGTCCGTCCATCCCCGTACAGCCCGTCCGTCCGTCCATCCCCGTCCATCTGTCCAGCCCCGTACACCCCCTGTGTGTCCCTCCATCCCTATAGACCCCTTGTCTGTCCATCCCCAAACACCCCCTGTCCATCCGTCCCTCCCCGTCCATCTGTCCAGCCCCGTACACCCCCTGTCCGTCCATCCCTGAACACCCCCTGTCCATCCCTCCGTTCCCATGCAGCCTCTGTCCATCCCTGAACACACCCTGTCTGTTCATCCCCATACACCCCCTGTCCGTCCATCCATCCCCTGTACACCCCCTGTTCATCCATCCCTGTACACCCCCTGTCTTTCTGTCCATCCCCAAACACCCCCTGTCCATCTGTCCATCCCCATACACCCCGTGTCTGCCTGTCCATCCCCGTACACCCTCTGTCTGTCTGTCCATCCCGTACACCCCCTGTCCATCTGTCCAGCCCCGTACAGCCTCCGTCTGTCTGTCCATCCCTGTACAGCCCCTCCCTCCCTCCGTCCATCCCCATACACTCCACGTCTGTCTAGCCATTCCCATACAACTCATGTCTGTCCCTCCATCCCCGTATACCCCCTCTATCTATCTATCTATCCCCATCCACCCCATCTATCTACCTATCTATCTATCTATCTATCTATCTATCTATCTATCTATCTCCATACACCCCCTCTATCTATCTATCTATCTATCTATCCCCCCACACACACCCTCCCTCCCTCCCGCTCTCTCTTTCTGGGCCCGGCTGCTCTCAGGGTGTTTTCGGGGCCCAGATCTCTCCCCTCCCAGCCTTACTCACTCACTGGCTGTTCCCGGCATCGGGACCCTTGTTTCCATCGGGGCTGCAGGCCCATGTCGGAGAGCCGATCGCAGCCCCATCCCATGGCCCCAGAGACCCCCTCCGCCCCGGCCTGTCTGCAGCCGCCTCCAACTGCCACGGAACCTTCCCCGGAGCTAGGGGGCGCTGTGCTGCAGGGAGCGGGGTGGGGGCTCTCCCCTAGCAGTCAGGGCCGGTCCCGATGCCCCAGGGTGGCGCTAGGGGGCGCTGTGCTGCAGGGAGCAGGGTGGGGGCTCTCTCCTAGCAGTCAGGGCCGGTCCCGATGCCCCAGGGTGGCGCTAGGGGGTGCTGTGCTGCAGTGGGCGGGGTGGGGGCTCTCCCCTGGCAGTCAGGGCCGGTCCCGATGCCCCTGGGCGGCACTAGGGGGCGCTGTGCTGCAGGGGACGGGGTGGGGGCTCTCTCCTAGCAGTCATGGCCGGTCCCGATGCCCCAGGGTGGCGCTAGGGGGCGCTGTGCTGCAGGGGGCGGGATGGGGGACTCTCCCCTGGCAGTCAGGGCCGGTCCCGATGCCCCTGGGCGGCACTAGGGGGCGCTGTGCTGCAGGGAGCGGGATGGGGGACTCTCCCCTGGCAGGCAGTGCTGGTCCCGATGCCCCAGGGTGACGCTAGGGGGCGCTGTGCTGCAGGGGGCACTGTTGTAACCTAAGTCCCTGCCCCCTGTTAGCATCATTCCAGCCCCTATCGTCCTGGTCTCTAATCCAGGGATGAAGGTACGAGGGTCACCCTGAGACAGTCCGTTTTTCGATGCCTCTCCTGCCCCATCGGCCTCCCAGAACTGGGGAGGGGGGTCCCGGGCTAGGAGGGGAATCCCAGCCTGTGTATTGAGGATCTGTCACCTGCTCGTACCATCTGCCAGGGCGAGACCCGGCGTGATTCAGATCCTGCTCAGTCCGTGCAGCTCCGACGGCGAATTGCCTTTGATAACCAACTGTGAGCTCTACCCTCGCTGCTTCTAATCACTTTAACTCTGTCTGCAGCTAATCAACCTGCTTCGTATTCCCCCTAAACCGGTGTGTTTGGTACGGGGAGATCTCAGCTCAGTTTACAAAGGCTGGGGCGTGTCTTCTCCAATGAGCCCACATTGGCCAGGCTTCTGACCAGGGCAGGACCGTACAGGTCTGGGCTGCAAGGCCGGGGAGCTGGGGGGAACTGGCTGGAGTCTCCCTATTCATGGTTCACGAGAGGCTGGGAGACCATTCCTGGACTCAGCTGGGCGTGTCCCTGCCTGGGGATGGCCGTGAAAGGGCAGGACCTGCCAGAGGTTTGTCGCTTGTCACAGCATCACTGTGCGAGAGGGCTCGGCGGAACTACCAAGACGTGGATACAGAATTGGTTCAACCGCAAACAGCGAGTGACGGTTAATGGAATGGCCGATGGACGGCAGATCCCAAGTGGGGTTCCACAGGGATCTGTTCTGGGAACCGGGTTGTTTAACGTCTTTATCGATGACCTGGATGGAGCACTAGGGAGCAGACTGGTCAGATCTGCAGACGACACAAAGCTTGGGGGAGCTGCCAACACTTTGGAAGATGGAACTAAAATTCAGAGGGGTCTCGATAACTTGGAGAACTGGGCTGTAGACGACACAATGAAATTCATCAAGGACGAATGGAAGGTGCTCCACTTAGGGAAGGAAAACCAAATGCACAAACACAGGATGGGGAAGAACTGGTTTGGCAGGAGCACTGCTCAGGGCCGGCTCTAGGTTTTTTGCTGCCCCAAGCAAAAAAATTTTTGGCTGCCCCCCCACCCCAGCCCTGGGCTCGCCCCCCCCCCCCTCCTCCTTCCGCTGCAGCCCTGGGTCACTGGTAACTCGCTCCCAGGACGGGTCATTCAGCAGGAATTTTGGATGTGCACAGAACACAGACAGGATTGGTTCCCATATGGTTACAGAACAGCAGTAAAGTGGAACCATTTTCAGCTTGTGTGATTGGAGGATATGTGGATGCATATTATAAGCCTGTCCTACATAAATGAGGAAAAGTTGAGGTGCCTTTATTATTCTTTTGGTCCACTCTTTGTTTCTATGGGGAATTTGCCAATGCGATATCACTGTCTTCCTTTTAAACAAATAAAACTAAAACTAAAAAAAACCAAAAAAGCAATGGCTGTTGAAAATAGCAATTCCAGTCCTAATAACCACTGGGAAGCATTGCTTGCTCAATTTATTCTACTTTTCCTACAGCGAGTTACAGGGGATCAGTAGATTTGATTGGGGAGAAATGAAGTAACAGCTGCCCAAATTGAGCTTGAGCACTCCTGAATTTTGAGGGTGTTCAAATCTGGAAAAGAAAAGTCAGTTTCTGCTTCCATGACTCAGAAGTGGAAATCCTCCTATGTGCCTGGTTCTGTATCTAAAGCTGCCCAGTCTAGCAGAGCCTCCCCTCCCTTACTTTTCATTTTAAATTCTAGTGGGATCCATGTACCTCCCTTGCTAGGCTTCAGATAGAGAGGTGCACTGTCCATTTAGTCCCCCCAATTCCTTCTTTGGGGGAGAGCCCAGGGCTGGGGCGGCAGGGGGTGCAGGTGGGGGCTGGAGCTGGGGCGGCAGGGGGTGCGGGTGTGGGGGGGGAGAAGAGCCCAGGGCTGGGGTGGCAGGAGATGTGGGGGGGGAGAGCCCAGGGCTAGGGCAGCAGGGGGGTGCAGGTGGGGGCCAGAGCTGGGGCAGCAGGGGGTGTGGGCAGGGGAGAGTCCAGGGCTGGGGCAACACAGGGGTGCGGGGGGAGCCCAGGGCGGGGCAGGGGAGGCAGCAAAAAACCTAGAGCTGGCTCTGTCCCTACCATTCACAGCAAGCTGCAGGTTTCAGTTCCATACGCCTTCCCCCACCCTTTCCTGTTGCTAATGGCCAAGGGAATGCTGGGAAATGTAGTTTTTTCCCTGCTCCAGGGCTGGCTCTATAGGCAGGGAGCTAACCAAGGAACTACAGCTCCCAGGGCCCCCCTGTTGGTTCTCAGCTCCCAGGCTGGATTCTTGCGCCCCTGCAAATGTGCCGCCCCAAGCACCTGCTTGCTTTGCTGGTGCCTAGAGCCGGCCCTGCCCCTGCTGAGAAGGAGCTGGGAGTTGGGCTGGTTCACAACCTCGACAGGAATCAGCAATGCGATGCTGGTGCAAAAAAACCAAATGCAATTTCAGGTTGCATGAACAGGGGCAGAACAGGCACGTCACGGGAGGTGACAGTACCGCTCTACTCGGCGCTGGCTAGGCCTCAGCTGGAGGACTGTGTCCAGTTCTGGTCACCAACGTATAGAAAGGATGCAGAGAACCTGGAAAGGATCCAGAGGCGAGGGATAAAGATGATCGAAGGGATGGAATGGAAGCCCTGGGGCACAGCCTGAGGGAACTGGGCTGGTTAGTGTGGAAAAGAGATGGGGGAGGGGCACATGATCGCGGTTTGAAAGGCTGCCATACGGAAGCTGGAGAAAAGCTGTTCTCTCTCGTCCCAAAGGGCAGGACAACGGCAACGGGTTCAAACTGCAGCAGAGCAGATTGAGATTAAATCTCAGGGACGTTTCAACCAGTTTGCCCGGTACTGAAGTCAGGGTTACCGGCCTGTAACTGCCAGCGTCACCTCTGGAGCCGTTTGGAAAAATTGGTGTCACCTTCGCTATTCTCCAGTCATCTGTCCAGAAGGTGATTGAAATGATAGGTTACATACCACCGTTAGTAGTTCTGCAATTTCACATTTGAGTTCCTCGAGAACACTTGGGTGATGCCATCTGGTCCTGGTGACTTATTGCTGTTTAACTGATCAATTGGTTCCAAAACCTCCTCTAAGGACATCTCAATCTGGGACAGTTCCTCAGATTTGTCACCTAAAAAGAATGACTCCGGTTTGGGAATCTCCCTCACATCCTCAGCCATGAAGACCGATGCAAAGAATTCATTGAGTTTCTCCGCAATGGCCTTATCGTCCTTGAGTGCTCCTTTAGCACCTCGATCGTCCAGTGGCCCCACTGGTTGTTTAGTAGCTTCCTGCTTCTGATGTAATTTTTGCTATTACTTTTTGAGTCTTTCGCTAGCTGTTCTTCAAATTCTTCTTTGGCCTTCCTAATTCTATTTTTACACTTCACTTGCCAGAGTTTATTCTCCTTTCTATTTCCACAGTAGGATTTAACTTCCACTTTTTAAAGGATGCCTTTTGCCTCTCAGTGCTTCTTTTACTTTGTTGTTTAGCCACGGTGGCACTTTTATGGTTCTCTAACTATGGGTTTTAATTTGGGGTATACATTTGAGTTGAGCCTCTATTATGGTGTCTTTAAAAAGTGTCCACGCAGCTTGCAGGGATTTCACGTTTGGCACTGTACCTTTTAATTGCTGTTTCACTAACTTCCTCGTTTTTGTGTTGTTCCCCCTTCTAAAATTAAATGCTACCGTGATGGGCTGCTGTGGAGTTTTCCCCACCACAGGGAGGTTACATTTAATTATATTATGGTCATGATTACCAAGCAGTCCAACTATATTCACCTCTTGGACCAGATCCTGTGCTCCACTTAGGACTAAATCAAGAATTGTCTCTTGTCTTGGGGGTTCCAGGACCAGCTGCTCCAAGACCAGTCATTTAAGGTGTCAAGAAACTTTATCTCTGCATCCCATCCTGAGGTGACATGTACCCAGTCAATATGGGGATAGATGAAATCCCCCATTATTATTACTGAGTTTTTTATTTTAATAGCCTCTCTAATCTCCCTGAGCATTTCACAGTCGCTATCACCATGCTGGCCAGGTGGTCGGTAATAGATCCCTACCGCTATATTCTTGTAATTAGAGCATGGAATTACTATCCAGAGAGATTCGATGGGACAGTTTGGTTCATTTAAGATTTTTACTTCATTTGATTCTACGCTTTCTTTCACATATATTACCCCTCCCGCACCAGCACGACCTGGTCTGTCCTTCGGATAGATTTTGTACTCTGGTATAACTGTGTCCCATTGATTATCCTCATTCCACCAAGTTTCTGTGATGCCTGTTACATCGATATCCTCATTTAGTACGAGGCACTCAATTTCACGCATCTTATTATTTAGACTCCTAGCTCTGGTATATAAGCACTTTAAAAAATTGTCCCTTTTTAGCTGTCTGCCATTACATGATGTAATTGAATGGGACTTTTTTTCATTTGACTGTTTCTCATCAGACCCTGCCTGTATTTTATCATCTTCCATCCTCTCCTCCTCACTAGGACATAGAGAATCTCCATTTATAGATCCTCCCCTAAGGGATGTCTCTGTCCGAACCACATGCTCCTTCGCACCTGTTGGCTTTCCCTCAGCCCTTAGTTTAAAAACTGCTCTACAACCTTTTTAATGTTACATGCCAGCAATCTGGTTCCATTTTGGTTTAGGTGGAGCCCATCTCTCCTGTATAGATACCGCCTTTCCCAAAAGTTTCCCCAGTTCCTAATAAGTCTAAACCCCTCCTCCCCACACCATCATCTCATCCATGCATTGAGAACCTGCAGTTCTGCCTAACTGGCCCTGCGCGTGGAACTGGGAGAATTTCAGAGAATGCTCCCATGGAGGTCCTGGACTTCAATCTCTTACCTAGCAGCCTAAATTTGGCCTCCAGGACGTCTCTCCTGTTCTTCCCTATGTCACTGGTACCTACATGTACCACGACCACCAGCTTCTCCCCAGCACTGCACATACGTCTATTCAGATGTCTCGAGATGATCCGCAACCTTCGCACCAGGCAGGCAAGTCACCATGTGGTTCTCCCGGTCGTCACAAACCCAGCTAGCTACGTTTCTAATATTCGAATCGCCCATTACTAATACCGGTCTCTTCCTAATAACTGGAGCTCCCTCCCCTGGCGAGGTGTCCTCAGTGCAAGAGGAAACCACCTCATCAGCTGCTCCAGTTGGATGTTCTCCTTCCCTGAGGCTTTCATCCTCCTCAGCAGCACAGAGACTGGGAGACCGGGGGTGGGACCGTTCTACTGTGTCCTGGAAAGTCTCATCTATGTCCCTCTCTGTCTCCCTCAGCTCCTCCAGTTTAGCCACTCTGGTCTCCAGACTCCGTACATGGTCTCTGAGGGCCAGAAGCTCCTTGCACCGAACACACACATACGCCACCTGCCCCTAGGGCGGGTAATCAGACATGCTGCATTGGGTGCAATAAATTGGATAGTTCCCACCCTGTTGCTGGACTTCTACCTGCATTGTCTTTTGACTCCTGAACCTCGTTCCTCTGTTGCTTTGTTTCTATCCGGGGGTGATTTGGGCTCTTAGTTTAAGGAATGTTAAATGTATCTAGCTCCCACCCACACCCTGCTGTAAACTCCCTCACAAAACTCCCCTGTTTGATCGGACAAGGCCATGAAACAATGTCATTGTTTCAGTGACACCAAGAGCAGCATTTTCCTTCTGCACAGTAACATCTCCAAGCGGTATGAAGTCAAGGTTGAGTTGGAAAGTTTGGAAAGTTTGGAAAGACCAGGCAGCAGGTTCTGTTCAGAGTCACCCCCTTCCGTTCCCAATGGGTTCGGATCTCGGCATCCATCCATCAATTCCCACACCCGGGATTAGCCCCGTCGCTATTTGCAAAGGCCCCCCCCCCCGCCCCGCCCCGGGCATCGGCCATGTGGGCCCGGCCATGGGCCCGGCTCGGTGGGTGGAAGGTTCCACGGCAGTTGGACGTGCTCAGAGGTTCCACCAGCCGTTGGGGGCCCCCAGACAGAGCCGCCATCGCAGCCGAGAGGGGTTGTTTGCCCCCCGGTTCCTGGGTGCTGCTGCCCCACCCGGCCGCCCCAGCTCAGTGCGACCAGCCCCGGACGTGTCTGTGAGAGCGAGCAGTGACCAGGAGCCCCCGGCATCAACGCTGGGCGGAACCGCAGAGACAGGGTTGGTGGCTGGAGTAAGGGTCCATCCCTCTGTCCACATCTGTCCACCCCTCCATCCTCGTACGCATCCCTCCACCCCTCCATCCACCCTTCCATCCCTCCATTCATCCATCCATCCATCCATCCATCCTCCATCCCACCATACGTCCATCCCCATCCCTCCACCCCTCCATCCATCCGTCCATCTGTCCATCACACCATACGTCCATCCAAATGTCCTTCCCACCATACGTCCATCCCCCCTCCATCCTCCCTCCATCCCCCCTCCCTCCATCTGTCATCCCCATCCGTCCACCCCTCCATCCCCATACGCATCCATCCACCTCCATCCACCCCTCCATCCCTCCATTCATCCGTCCCTATCCATCCATCCATCCCTCCTCCAACCATCTGTCCATCCCTCCTCCCTCCATCCCTCCTCCCTCCACCCCTCCATCCCCCTCCCTCTGTCCCCATCCGTCTATCCCTCCATCCTTCCATCCCCCTCCCTCCATCCCCCCCATCCATTCGTCCCTCTCCATCTATCCAACCATCCATCTCCCCCTCCCTCCACCCCTCCATCCATCCGTCCCTCTGTCCCCATCCATCCACCTCTCCATCCATCTATCCCTCCCCCCATCCATCCCTCCTCCATCCAAATGTCCTTCCCACCATACATCCATCCCCCCTCCATCCTCCCTCCATCCACCTTCCCTCCATCTGTCATCCTCTCTCCATCCGTCCATCCCTCCACCACCCCATCCATCCACCTCTCCATCCGTCCATGCCTCTGTCTCTATACGCACCCCTCCATCCCCTCTCCCTCCCTCTATCCACTCCTCCCTCCACCCATCTCTCTATCCTTTCCTCCCTCCATCCCTCTGTCCCCATATGCACGTCTCCATCCATGTCTCCCTCCCCCATCCCTCCATCCCCATAAACACCGCATCTGTCCCCACTCCTCCATCCCCCTACGCCCCCCTCCATCCATTTATCCATCTGACACCCCCCCCTAGAGCAATGGACTCAGGCTTTCTGCAGACTCAGGTGTGTACATTCTCCGGGCTTTTCCCCCGGCCAGCGGCCCTCGAGCGGTGCTGTTAGGCCCGAGCTGCTGTCCCCAGCTCTCTACTGCCCGTGCGTCAGCCCAGCTCCTCCCATCCCTGGCGTCTCTCCCTACAGGTTACCTCAGCCCCCCGGAGCCCGTCACCTCACACGCCATGTTCCCCTACCGGGTGGTGAGCATCGCTCTAACCTGCCTCAGTTTCCTTCTCATCCTCGTCATCGGGGTGTGTCCCTGCTGGCTGCTCTTCCGCTCGGACATAGGGATTGTGCATTTCGGGATATGGACTGTGTGCAAGGGGACCTTCTGCAAGAACCTGCCTCCCAGGACAAGTACGTGTCCCCCTCTGGCAGCCATTGGCCCACCGGGGCTGGGTCAATCGGCCGTAGATCCGCCGGAGTTGACGGGGCCGGATCTCCCAGCCGGAGTTGATTGGTTGTAGATCCACCAGGGTTGATGGGGCCGGATCCCCCAGCCGGTGTTGATTGGTTGTAGATCCACCAGGGTTGACGGGGCCGGATCCCCCAGCCGGTGTTGATTGGTTGTAGATCCACCAGGGTTGATGGGGCCGGATCCCCCAGCCGGTGTTGATTGGTTGTAGATCCACTGGGGTTGATGAGGCCGGATCCTGCAGCCAGTGTTGATTGGCCCTTGCTCTGCCGGAGTTGACAGGGCCAGATCCCCCAGCTGGCGTTGATTGGTTGTAGATCCACCAGAGTTGACAGGGCTGGATCCCCCAGCCGGTGTAGATTGGCTGTTGCTCTGCCGGAATTGACGGGGCCGGATCCCCCAGCCGCTGTTGATCGGCCTTCACCCAGATCCCCCATCCAGCTTCAATTGTCTGTAGCTGATCATTGTTCATTGTTCTTGCAGCTGAGATGGGCATGTGTCTAGGGCTGGGAGGGTGGGCGGGTGGGCTGAGCTACCCCTCTGATTCTCCAAATGCCCCCCAGATGTGCTGGATGCCAGCCGGGGGTTCGTGCTGGTGGGGATCATCACCGCCATCATCGCCGTGTTGTGCTGCCTGGATTCCTTCCTCCGCCAGGCGAACAAGTTCTTCCCGGAAACCAACGTCTCGGCCATGACTTGTTTCACAGCAGGTAGCGCAGGGGAGGCAGACTGGGCCTTGAGACGCAGCCACCTCCCCAGTGGGGAGCAGTGGCTGGTTGATGACCAGCGTTGGATAGAACGATAATGCCTGTTTCTTATACGGCCCTTCTCATCGGTAGATCTCAAAGCGCTTCATGGTCTGTAAGGGATTAGCTTCACAACACCCCTGTAGGCAGGCAGCCAGCCCCACTGTATAGATGGGAAACTGAGGCACCGAAAGGCTGAGTGACTTGACCATGGCCAAGCAGGGAGCTGATGGTAGAGTAAGGAATTGAGCCTGGGACTTAGGCAGCCTAAGCCAGGTCCCTAATCAGGGGACCATCCTTCCCCTCTAAATCCCCACCCCTCAGTATGGATAGCTAGAGGGGTGGGGACGGGGTTGGCTGGGCAGATGGATGGCTAGAGGGGTGTTTCTGGAGAAGGAGGGAGGAATAGACGATGGGGTGTGTATGGTTGGATGGACAGGGTGGGGTGTGGAGATAGGTGTGTGGGTGGGGTGGATGGATGGATGGATAGAGAGGAGTGTACGGGGATAGATGGGTGCGTGGAGAGAGGAATGGGGCACGTGTGGATGGATGGATGGATGGATGGATGTGTGTGTTGGGGGGATGGATGGATGGAATGATGGATGGATAAATATATAGAGAGGTGTGTATGGGGATGGATGGAAGGATGTTGGGGGATGGGGTGTATGTGGATGGATGGAAGGATAGAGGGATGTGTTCAGGGGATGGATGGGTGGGGGGATGGAAGGATGGATGGAGCGGTGTGTATGTTGATGGATGGATGGATGAATGGATGGATGGAGGTGTGTGTTGGGATGGATGGATGGAATGATGGATGGATGAATGTATAGAGGGGTGTGTATGGGATGGATGGATGGATGGATGGATAGAGGGGTGTGTTGGGGGGATGGATGGATAGAGGGGTGTGTTGGGAGGATGGATTGATGGATGGATGGAGGGGTGTGTTGGGGGGGATGGATGGATTGTTGGAGGGGTGTGTTGGGGGATGGATGGATGGATGGATGGATGGATGGATGGATAGAGGTGTATGTTGGGGCGATTGATGGATGGAATAGCCAGTAGGGGATTATTTCCACACATTGGCTCACCTGAATAGAAGAGAAGCTTGACCCAAGAGTGCCAGCTCCCCCTGGTGGTGATGGATGGCATGTGCCCCTGACACTCTCCCTTTGGCCTGTAGGAGCTTGCGGGCTGATCACCTCGGTGATGTTCCTCGTGTTTGTGATCTACGCGCCCCAGCACCCCCAGGTCCAGCGCAGGTACAACTGGGCCTTCTACCTGTCCTGGGCCGTGGGCCCCGCCTTTGTCCTCTCCGGTAAGCAGGGTCAGGGTCAAAGGACCCCCAGACTTCATTCCATAGGACCCATCACTGTAGGGGTGAGCTGGGGATCCCAGACATGCCTTGAGAGGTGAAGAACATAGGTCGTTTCCCCAGTGGGTTCCCTAGGACGAGGGGTCCAGCTACAGAACAGGGGGAGATTTTTCCTGCCATAAACAGATTTTTTAATCCAAATCAAATTTGGATGGGAGGATGTCAAATTTTTTTCATTTTGGTGGAAATTTTTCCAAAAAGAAACCAGAAATTTGTAATTAAAATGTTCACTGAATTTCCCTGTAAGTATTGTCCAGTTTTCTGATGGAAAAATGAAACAGAAAAATGTTCAGGTTTTGAAAAGCCGTTTGAGTTAAAAAAAAATCGATTCTCAGAAAATGTCTTTTCTGGGGAAAAAATCTGTTTATTACGTGTGTTGCGGGGGGGGCAACAGCCATTTTTTGAAAACCTTTTTCAGTAAAAGAATCTGTTTTTCATAACAGTTAAATGAAAAGTTTTGATTAAAAATGTATTTTTCATTAAAAATTTCAGGTTGGAAAACCATTTGGGGTTTTAAAATTCCATTTTCAAGACTGTTTTTTATAAGAAAAAAATCTGGTTTTGAAATGCACCTTTGGGGGGAAAAATCAGTGAAAACTCGTGTTAATCTTCAGTAAATGTTTCAATTTCCAGTAATTTTTCAAAACTCTGCGCTCCTCTTCTCCTCTCTCCACGCCCAGGGATATCCAGCCTCATCACCCAAAAGCATTCTCCTGCCCTGGGCACGAAGCCGGGCATCCAGGTGGCCCCGGAAGGGGAGACGGGCGCAGCACCAGTGTAGCCAGGGGGCGCCATCCCTCCTCGGCTCCCAGGGCCCGTCTCCCAGCTCAACCAGCCACCCTACTGCGCGGGATTCTGGATGCCGATTGGTCCGTGGATAGTCCAAGCTCTGACATCGCCTGACTCATTACATTATCGAGAGATCCATCCGCCAAGGGACTCAGTTTTTTGCAGTGCAACTGGGAACTGTTGAATATCCTTCCACT